>NC_062533.1:18552425-18614925 GCF_022655615.1 Tachysurus fulvidraco
GTATCGTATATCCTATAATGTTGCTGTAGAAGGTAAGGTGTTTATTTACCTGAGGAGGTAGACTGCTCGCTCGATGTCATTCAGATCCTCATCCACAGTTAACTTCTCGATCTCTTCTGCAGTCTGGAACATCACCCAATACATTTACATTAATATACAGTATATATATGTACAATGTATACAACGGGCTTTCGTCAAGGAAGAAGTTGCACCGATCCAGTACACATCCTACACAGATTGATAGAAAAGTGCCGAGAAAATAAAACCTGCCTCTTTATATAACCTTCGTAGATTTCAAGAAGGCATTTGACTCAACGGATAGAAGGAAAATGTTTGAGATCCTGCGTCATTATGGAATCCCAGTCAAGTTGGTCAACGCAATCAAGACCATATAGGTGACGTGACATACGGCTAGGTACGGTGACCCATACTCAGAATTCGTTCTCTGCATTTAACCCATCCAAAGTGCGTGCACACACACACACACACACACACACACACACACACACACACACACACACACACAGCAGTGAACACACACCCGGAGCAGTGGGCAGCCATTTATGCTGCGGCGCCCGGGGAGCAGTTGGGGGGTTCGGTGCCTTGCTCAAGGGCACCTCAGTCGTGGCCGGCCCAAGACTCGAACCCACAACCTTAGGGTTACGAGTCAGACTCTCTAATCATTAGGCCATGACTTGTCAATATATGCAACAACTCTCAGAACTTAATCCCATGGCATCAACAAAGGCGAAAATGGCTTTGTTACTCAACCAAGACAATGTCGATGAGAACTAGCAATAACGATTTTTGACCTTGATTTTGCAGACGATCTCGCGCTACTGGAAGGTAACCTAGAAAGAGCTCAATCCCAACTTAATGAAACTGCCAAACAAGCAGAACAGGTCGGGCTCATGGTGAATGTGAAGAAAACAGAAGCATTCACTAACCAGGATAAGAGTAAAAACTTAAAGCTAGGTAGCCAAAGGATTGACAACTTGAAGTACCTGGGGTCAATCAGCACTAGAAAAGCCCTTGTGTGGGCAGCCTTCTGGAAAATGAAGGATATATTTCGCTCAAAGAACCTTCCCAATTTTAGTATTGTATTGCTTACCAATACTTCTGTATGGCTGCGAAAGCTGGATTATAACAGAGAAGCTCAAACAAAGCCTCAACAGTTTTGCCACCAACTGCGACAGAGTAATGCTCAACATCAAGCGCTTGGACAAAGTCTCAAACGCAGTGATATACCATACGATCGGTATTGACCCGCTACGCCTCCAGATACAACGGAGGCAACTTAGATATGTCGGTCATTGTCTACGCAAACCAGAGTTCGAGCTGATCAACAAGTAGGTTCTCTATCAACCATTGGAAAGACACGGGCGAAGAAAGCGCGGTAAACCGAAGCTTCTCTACTCACAGTACATAGGCTAATCGATCAACAGTGAGATACCACCAACTGTCGACGAAATGAGAACAGCAGCAAGAAACAGAACAGAATGGAAGATTGTTGACGCCTGCAAACCATTAATATTTGCAGCCAACTGATGATGATGATGATGATGATGATGATGATGATGATGACAATGTATACAGTAATACATTAAAATATCCAATCTGTAAACCAGAAAAACCTTACAGTAAAAAAGAAAAGAAAAGAAAAGAATCTGATCCAAACTTAATAAGTGACATAAATTAGAGAATTTTTTGGTAAATGAAAATGTTTATATAGAAACAGACCTGACTATAGGTCTGTATATTATATTATATTATATTATATTATATTATATTATATTATATTATATTATATTATATTATTCATTCATTTTCTACCGCTTATCTGAACTTCTCGGGTCACGGGGAGCCTGTGCCTATCTCAGGCATCATCGGGCATCGAGGCAGGATACACCCTGGACGGAGTGCCAACCCATCACAGGGCACACACACACTCTCATTCACTCACACACACTCACACACTACGGACAATTTTCCAGAGATGCCAATCAACCTACCATGCATGTCTTTGGACCGGGGGAGGAAACCGGAGTACCCGGAGGAAACCCCCAAGGCACAGGGAGAACATGCAAACTCCACACACACAAGGTGGAGGTGGGAATCGAACCCCCAACCCTGGAGGTGTGAGGCGAACGTGCTAACCACTAAGCCACTGTGCCCCCCTATATTATATTATATTACATTATATTATATTAGTTATGTGAATATGGATTTTTCCTTTACGTTTTTTAAAACTAATGGCTCAATACTCATTATCATTGTTTGAGACTCGAGGATTCTGTATCAGTATCTGTATCAGTATCAGTATTAGCTGATACTCAAAGTTCTGACATCATTATAAATACCAGCTGATGCTCCTGATTTCACTGCTTTTTTGCTTTTAGCTGAATCTCCAAATACTGTTAATGTGTTAAAGTGTTAACTGTCAGTATTAAGTTAACCAGGGTTAAGTGGTTCAGTATCGGTACTGACTCTTAATACTCCTGAATTACGTATTATGATCAATATTGTCTGATACTCAACCTATTGTGTGTGTATATATATATATATATATATTACTGTTATAACTGTCCACTCCAGGGATTCACTCTGATACTCCATGGTTCAGTATCACTACTCCTGATTCTAGTAACCTGTTGATACTCCTGATTTACATCCTGTGATCAATGCTGTTTGCTAATAAAGGTGTGGTGTTGTATAGTATATATATTAGCATTGTTGTCAGTAGGCACTCAGAGGACTCCACTGAGAGACACCAGGGCTCAGTATCAGTACTGACATGGTCTGATTCTCCAAGTTTCAGTATCTAAATCAGTATCAGCTGATATTCCAGGTTTTAGGATTGTTACTGGAAATGAAAGAGAGACATCATGCCATCTCTAGTCCATCTAATAAGTAGACGGCCAGGTGGTGGATTTACTGCTTCCAGATGACTCAGCCAGATATGTGAGGGGGATTTACATGCGAGGATGGTGAGGTTGTGAGGATGCGAAGCACGATGGACTGCGGGGGAAGAAAAAGAGAGAAAGAAGTGCGTGGGCCAAGAGCCGCGGGGGCGGAGAGTCTATTACTCCAGGGCTTCTCTCATTAGCCAAGGCACTTCGCCTGTGGAACCTCCCTCCCAAAAAAGGATGCTCAGAGAACCCTGGTGCCGCCTCCTCCGCCTCTTCCTCCTCCTCCTCCTCCACCCTGTGCATACGTATTTTTCGAATACCTCCTCATGCTGTACGTGATGAGACTACTCATCTCAGAAACGAGAGGAACCTCGTACTAAATCTGCTTCCATACGATCCGGTAGAATAGCTAAGGGTTTGGGTGGGATTTAAAAACTGGAGGGATGAAGAGAATGAGGAGGAGCGGCAGCGGTGATGCGCAAAGCTGTCAGAAAGTGCGTCACTTGGTGAAGCGGTGTGGGCAACCCCCATGCCATCCTGTGTCTCCTGAACATGCACTCATCAAAACACACACACACACACACACACACACACACACACACACACACACACACACACACACACACACACTGGTGCAATACTAACATGAAAAAGATGCAAGAGATGGCAGTCCTCTCTCTCACACACAAACACACACACACACACACACACACACACACACACACACACACACACACACACACACACACACACACTTATATATAGGTAGCAAGGATACCTTCAGACTCCTGCGTATAGGTCTCTCTATAAACGTCAGGTCCTGCAGGTCATCGATCTGTCCAAACATACCGGACTGACTCAGGGTCATCTTGCTGATGAACATCTGCTCTGCTTTTAATGTCTCCTTGTCTCCTTCTTACACCTCAGGCATCTTCTCTGTGTTCCTCAAGTCAGAATGATAATTGCTCTTTCTCCCACAGCCAACAATGTAAACTCCTTCAGCTTCACCAAGGAACAGAATCAGAAGTTCAGAATCATGCTCCTTGGGTGGTGTTGGGGTACTCCAGAAAAGAAAAAGAAAAACACCCAGAAGAACCTAATCATTAGCTTCGCAGTCATATCTCAAGCCAGGAAGAAGAATTCCTTCAGATGAGCGAATGATGAGCAGATGATTGAACTTTAGGTGGATGATACGAGGCTGCTGTTCCATTGCACCAGCTGTGGATTAGGCGGAGAATCTGTGTCTAATGTCGGACATGTAAAGTCGACAAGCTCACTAGGTCACGGATTAAGATGTAACAGATAACTAGCTTGCTAACTAGTTAGCTCCCCCAGCTAGTAATACTAACCTGTACAATATGTAACCGTGAGATAAAGCGCTGCTGCTCTATTAACTGGCTTTAAAGCGTCACGCGCAACCGACAGCCCCGATCTAACGTATACATATAAATGACACGACACTAATTTAACGTTTCCGGTCTAAAAAAAAAAGAGACAGAAGCCGTTGTTGTTTTTTTGTAGCGGTGAAAATCGCCGCTGAGCTCCGAGCAGCAGCAGCAGCAGCAGCAGCAGCAGCAACAACCCACTCGCTTCAAACGCACTGCACCAACTAAAGCCGTCTCCATGGAGACCGCATGCCACAGGAGCGCGCGGCGCGGCGCGGATCAGAGCGGCTCGCGCGTCAGTCATCCGCGGCGTCCTCGTGCCCGCGTTCGTCATTGGCGTCGTCATCGTCATCATCATCATTATCATCATCATCATCATCATCATCGGGCAAACACGCGTGCGCGTGTGACCGGAAAAAAGAAACGAAACAAACAAACACACAAGAAGTTTGTGGGTCTACAGAAGGGGTGTCTCACGGTCTCATTTTCCATAAAAGGACATGTGGGCGTGTCTCTGAGGCCAAGCACTGAAATGAGAGTTGCCCTAGAGTGGGCGTGTCATTGGGGACGCCATATAAGGAAGTCGGTGTCCATATATGGTAAAAGGAAGTGTTCTTTATTACGCTTGTATATACAAGTACAGAATGTGCATTTATTTTATATTGTGCCAAACAAGCCATGAAGAAAAGTCCTGAAAATATTATAAGAAGAAGAGGAGGAGGAAGAGGAGGAAGAAGAAGCAGAAGCAGAATCAGAAGAAGAAGAAGAAAAGGGAGAAGAAGGAGAAGAAGAAAAGGGAGAAGAAGAGAAAGAAGACTCATACTTTTGAGTATGAGACTCATACGGCTGCATGGCTGATTGTGTGTTAAAAAAAGAAAGCCGTGGAAAATAAACTAAAAGAAATGGGGAAATTCTTATTCTGCTGACACAAAACCTTGTGATTTTCCTTTTTAAGCTTTCACTGTTACTCTCTTTCTTAATATCTAAACATACAAATAAAGATTATATAATTTCTTAATCACATAATAGTTACATACATTCATATAAAGGTAAATGAAGCTTGTGATTTTATGAAATGAAGAAGAAAACAATTCTATTAAAAAACAAGAAAAAACATTCACTGTCTAGGTACAGTGTCTGTTCCTCTTTGGGTTGAATCAGGTTCCTTCTATGTCTTTTCTTTACAGTTTTAATCAGATATATTCAATTTCTTTATGTCAAATAACAATTTCCCCATTTCTTTTAGTTTATTTTCCATGGCTTTCTTTTTCCTTGCTCTCTGTCTTTGTTGTCTTTTATTTTGTATCTCTTTTTTGCTGCATTAATTTCAATTTGTTTCTTTATAGTATTGGGTGAGATAAAAGGATAACCAGGTGCACGTTGTATGGCGGTTACACGTGATATGGCAGTTACTCCACTCCTAAAATTTCTACTCACAAATGGATGTGGTTGCCACGGAGGCACCTGTGGCTCAATTTAACTGATATAAAAGATAAGGATAAGTCCTCTCTCCTGGACGCCCCGGGGTCACCTCAGGGCTTGTTCGGCAACGCAGTGAGTACTGTCGTCGACAGGCACCAGGAGGTAAAATGCCAGTCGGCGGCATTCAGGTAGTTTCTCCCTTGTCCCGGCAAGCAGCCTGGGTCATCTTCCATCCGCACCCAACCCCCTCCTAGCTCACTCAGAGCAATAACTCAGAGGGTTAGTGTTGCTACCCATGCCCCCCTTTGTCTAAGAATAGGGAGGCCGGTCGGCTGTTTCAGTGAGCTGTTTCAGGGCACTGGGGAGGTCTGCGTGAGGTTGACACCACTATCAGACAAGCAGGAAGCATGGAAACTTCTTCCAGGTGTGTCTCAGTGGGTCCTGGGTACTGTAGAAAAGGCTACTGGATCCAGGTCTCCTCCTGTCCTCCATGTTTTCAGGGTGTTTTGCCCACCATCGTTGGCAGGCACCAGACAGTGTTCCTCCAAGAGGAACTTCTCTTGATCCTGAGGAAAGGGGCCATAGAGCATGTTCCCCTCCCAGAGCGGGACTCCAGCTTTACAGCCAATATATTGTTATTCCCAAGAAGGATGAGGGGATGCATTTGATTTTGGACCTGTTG
Source organism: Tachysurus fulvidraco (assembly GCF_022655615.1). Lineage (NCBI taxonomy): Eukaryota > Metazoa > Chordata > Actinopteri > Siluriformes > Bagridae > Tachysurus > Tachysurus fulvidraco. The sequence continues at coordinate 18,558,824 of NC_062533.1, forward strand.
TCTCTGAACTGTACTCTGAAGACTTACAGGTTCAAGATGCTCACGCTCAAGGTTATCATGTCCCAGATCAGGTCCAAAGACTGGTTTGTGACGATCGACCTCGAAGACAATTATTTTCACATAGGCATTCTGCCAGAGCACAGAACGATCCTCAGGTTCACTTTTGGGGGTTAAATGTACCAGTATTGTGTTCTTCCTTTTGGCCTAGTCCTTTCACCACAAAGTGTATGGACGCTGCCCCGGCACCATTGTGTCACCAGGGCATTCATGTACTGGATTACCTGGACGACTGTCTCATTCTGGCCCAGTCAAAGGCTATTGCGGCCAGTCATTGAGATGCTGTGCTTGCCCATATGAGGTCTCTAGGCCTCAGGTTGAACCCAGACAAGTGTGTGCTTTCTCCTTTTCAGAGAACCACCTTTCTGGGGATAGTTTGGGACTCCAGTACGATGCGGGCACATCTGTCTCCCACTTGGGTGGCTTCGATCTTGTCAGCAGTGAAAGCTATTCAGCTAGGCCGAAGCCTCTCTGTCGCTGATGCACAGAGGGTGCTCGGCCTCATGTCAGCAGTAGCCAATGTTATCCCTTCTGGTCTGCCTCACATGAGGCCATTCCATCTCTGGATTAGGGGTGCAGGCTTTCATCCTTGCAGACATCCCCTCAGGGTTATAAGGGTTACGCATTGTGGGCTTTGTACCTTTCTTATGTGGAAAAGACCCCGGGTCCTGGCCTTGGGTCCTACTCTAGGGGCATGTCTCTTTCGACGGATGCCTCACCTTTGGGCCAGGGAACGGCCTTGGATGGCCATCCTGCCCAGGGTCTATGGTAGAGCCCTTATCTCTCATGGCAAATTATTTGCCTGAAGATGAGGGATGTGTTTCTAACACCTCATGGGCTGCCATGTCTTAGTACGGAGAGACAGCACTGTGTTGGTTTCCCATATCAGTCATCAGGGCGGTCTGCGTCTGTGCCCCCGTTTCAGGTTGACGCAGCAGATACTGCTCTGGGCAGAGACCAGGTTCCTTTCACTGAGAGATTTTCATCCCAGGGCAGTGGTGAAGAAGAGAAGAAGAAGAAGAAGAAGAAGAAGACATAAATGTCTGCCATGTTATTATATGGTTTTGAATCTTTACTTGTTCTGAAATGAAACCAGACCTTTTTCAATAGATTTTATTACAATATATTCAAATAATATGCAAATTATTCCTCTAATTATTTATCACACACTTGTACAGTTTTGTCTTTTCTACACTAAGTGGATAATTTGACTCAGATATGTACAGTGAGGTAATAAATGTTGAGAGTTTTGCAGGTCGTGTGTGATGAGTGTGATGAGTGTGAAGACATGGTGACGTTATTTCTAGTCTCTACAAGTCTCGTGTGTTCAGTGGAGTCAGATGGCATGTTGTGTGTGAACATGAACCATGCTGAGGTTCAGGGTCCATGGTGTATGTACCTCTGCTCTGTCTTTCACAGGAGAGAATAACAGAGTCATCATTTTGTGTTTTACACACACACACACACACACACACACACACACACACACACACACACACACACACACACACACACATACACACACACACACGCACACACACACACACATACATACACATACACACATAGACACACACACACACACATACACACACACACACACACACACACACACACACACATACACACACACACACACACACACACACACACACATACATACACATACACACATACACACACACACACACACACACACACACACACACACACACACACACACACACACACACACACACACACACACATACACATACACACACACAAACACACACACATACAGTACACACACTCACACACACACACACACACACACACACACACACACACACACACACACACACACACTCGGATCACTCAGATTATTTCTAGATAATTTCTTTCTATTTCCAGTAGAGTTATTTTTAATAAGAACCTATATGTATATAATGTGTATCTTTAGTCTATGTTACAGTGTGTGTGTGTGAAGTGTGTGTGTGTGTGTGTGTGTGTGTGTGTGTGTGTGTGTTAATGTGTGTGTGTGTGCGTGTGTGTGTGCGTGTTAATGTGTGTGTCCGTGCCTGTGTGTGTTAAATGTGTGTGTGTGTTAATGTGTGCGTGTGTGTGTTAATGTGTGTGTGTTAATGTGCGCGTGTTAATGTTAATGTGTGTGTGTGTGTGTGTGTGTGTGTGTGTGTGTGTGTGTGTGTGTGTGTGTGCGTGAGATAGTGTGTGTAAACAGGTCAACGTGGCAATACCCTGTCTGGTCCTTGGATTTTTGTAAGCACTTTGAAATGTTGAGTGTAAATTAATATATAGAAATCTTTCTGACAATAATTGATTACCCTAAAACCGATGTTAGTTAAATGTTAATAAGTTAACTTCGTGTAAATGTGCCGATCGATGCTAGATTGTTTCTCATTTTCTGTCCATTCACAGTAACATGAGCTATTTCTGTCAGGTCACATTTAATAACGTTAGCCAGTGTTATATGTTCCCAGTTACAACGTTTGTATTTTGCTGGCATAAGTTTTTTTTTCTGTTGGTTCATATAAGCGTGTATGCATGTACACGTGCTTGTCGCTAACGTTAGCATATGTCTCAGGTGATTTTTTCCGTCGGTTCATATAAGATTTCAAGGAGAGATGGCCAGCTCTTTTTTTTTGTGAATCTGAGGTAAACCTTAGTTCCTCTCTTACTTGCGTGATGGTAATATGTAGGTACTTATAACTTTTGGAATGCATTTTTCATTCATTAAATACAATAAAATATTTAAATTTCATTAGTGTAGCATGATGTGTGTGTGTGTGTGTGTGTGTGTGTGTGTGTGTGTGTGTGTGTGTGTGTGTGTGTGTGTGTGTGTGTGTGTGTGTGTGTGCGTGTGTGTGTGCGTGTGTGCGTTTGGCAAAAAAATAGTGTTTGTTTGACTACTAAATCTTGTGTAACATTTTATTTTCTTTGTCCTAGATTAAGAATGAGTTCAGAAGGATAACCACAGTTCCCCTGGAGCCAACCTTTCTGCAAAAACTGGACCTCTACACTCCAAAGCTCCTGGGTTTGTTTAAAATGAAGGGTGGGCATGCAGGCATACAAATTAGAAGTATGCTAGATTCTCTCTGCCAGGTAAATGTATATATTACACATTTGATATCCTGCTGCTTCCTGACTTTATAGATATTTTGTTGGAGTTGTACACTGTTAGTGTTCACTGCAATTGTCAGCAAGTGATTCAGTGCCTGCTTTCCTACCTGGGAGAATCATCTGAGGAGCTCATCGAAGCCTACCAGGTGCATTAATAGATAAATTCAAATTTCGTTTTGACTTCGTATGTGTACAGTACTGCAAAAGTCTAAAGCCGCCTTCACACTGCACACGACAAACGGACACGACTGTCGGATTTCGCCCCCTAGTGACAGTAATGTGTAATATGATCGTGCAGACGTCAACATGGGAGAGAAGCTGATTCTCGCGGTCTCCGAACACCCGTTACTTTATGATCCAACTCTTGAATCATACAGAGATGCTTACAGGAAAAATGAAGCATGGAAGCGTGTTACCGAAATGGGCTAAATGTTTGCAAACTTAATTAGCATTTATCATGGCGAATGAAGTCAGGAGTACAAACAATCAATTCAATCCAGAAAGACCGCGAATCATTTTTGAGGAAACATGGGAACAACATTAAAAATAATCCATATCATAACACAATATAAATATAATTAATTTATTACTTTTTATCAATAACACTGTATTTAAAACAAAAAGATTGTTTTGGATAAAGTTTAAAAATGACTAAAGTTTATGTTAATACTTTTTAATAATTCTTATCACCTCGCGCACACGATCCTGATTGGACAACATTGGAATACATCGCATCCGATCGGCATATCGGATGCGGTGTAACCGCAAAAGTTCAAATTTTTTAACGGATCCGAAAATGACGTATCCGCAGATGGTCGGCACCTCACGCAGCGACCTTGCGACTCTCCATAGGAAATGAATGACTTCCGGTTTATCGGCGGTCGTTTGTCGTGTGCAGTGTGAAGGCGGCTTTAAGGCATATTAGTATTTTTATCCTAAAAAAAATGTTTTTTACTTTTTGCTGTAGTTTGTCATGAAATATCAGTTTACATTCCTAACATTTACAGCATTTGGCAGATGCCCTAATCCAGAGCTTAAATCTCTACCATTGGATACATTAATGCTGGCTCACTAGGTTACTAGTTTTAAAAAAATAATAATAATAATATGGTGGCTCAACTGGTTAAAGCTCTGGGTTGTTGATCGGAGTATCGGGGTTCAAGGCCCAGCACAGCCAAGCTGCCACTGCTGGGCCCTTGAGCAAGGCCCTCAACCTTCCCTGCTCCATGGGTGCTGTATCATAGCTGCCCCTGCACTCTGACCCCAACCTCTTCAGTTGGGGTATGTGAAGAAAAGAATTCCACTGTGCTGTAATGTATATGTGTCGATAATAAAGGCTTCTATGCCCTGTTCTATTCTATTCTACATACTTAGATACCATGAGCTTAAAACATTTGTTCAAAGTTACAATGAAAAAGTGTCAAAGGTTGTGTTTTTTTTTTAGTGCAAAAGATAAGGAAAGAAGTGCTAGTTGAAGTGTTTCCTGAATAAGTAGGTCTTCAACCGCCGTTTGAAAATAGCCAGTGACTCAGTTGTACGGACCTCTAGGGGAAGTTCATCCCACCACCTCGGTGCCAGAAAAGAGAAGAGTCTTGTAGTAAACTTGCCTCTTACCCTGAGAGATGGTGGAACCAGTCGAGCAGTGCTGGTAGATTGGAGGGTGTGGGGTGGGCAGCACCGCAGGAGAGGAAGATGCCAACATAGCTGATATCATCATCGTAATTGAGGGAACTGAGGTACTGTCGGGATGCTCACAAGAATCTCACAAATGCCTGCCTTCTGCTCATGGGCTTCATTTACTCCCTGAACTTAAGCTATCCTTCAAAGCTAAGAAAGACATCTGAATTGTTTCAGATAATCTTTCTTGGACTGGATGCTTTTCTCCAAAAGTTAGCTCTTTGCAGAGAAAGCTATTAATAAAAGTCTGCTAGCTGTCCATTTTGTTTGGTACTCAAACTGTTTGTATTTGCTAATTGTTTTGCAAGAGAGAATGTCCTCAAAAAAGTATAAAAGATAAATATGAGCAAAGTTTGTACTGTACTGTTTCACATGGACTGTTTGTCCATTTGTTTTATCATTTCTTCTGTTTAATTGTTTTTCAGGAGTTTAATAAAAGTACTAAAGGAAATAAAAGTACTCAAGGAAATAAAAGTACTCAAGGAAAATGTATGTCAGTGTTTTCTTTTATTATTATTGAAGACATCAGTTATAATACATCACAAATTATGTTAGGTAATGTTTAAAGAATATTTAAAGTAAAGATTACTCAGGATAACTAAAAAAGATAACTAGGCCTCTTGTGTAAAAAAATGCAATAAATCAATTTATTTATAAGCATTACTTAAGGAATATTTACAAACAAAGAGTCAATAAAATTAACTGGGAATCCCTAAGTAAACTTAAAAATGTCTAATTAAACCTACTAATAATTATGTTTAATCTTTTACAAATGTTTGTAAATTTACTAGCCTTTTCTGAGTGAAAAAACTTTCCAAGCTAGTAGATCCCACTCTAATTTTTTTACTCTGTGTGTGTGTGTGTGTGTGTGTGTGTGTGTGTGTGTGTGTGTGTGTGTGTGTGTGTGTGTGTGTGTGTGTGTGTGTGTGTGTGTGTCTGCGTCACTGCCATTTCCCCCCTCTGCAGTATAAACTGTAATGGAAGTGGAAGTCAGCAGTTCCATTTTGTGACGAGTGAAAACAAAGATTTCAGGAAAACACAGTGAGTATCTAAAGCTCTAATATATAAACACACTGAAGTGACACTAGATGCAGAAGAGTTTTGTGGGTTTGTACTGAAGCTTTAATGTACACAGGTCGTTTTATAACTTGATAGCGTGACTATTTCCTCTAAGTGAATTCTGTGCTATTTAATTTAACACACCGATGTTGGAGTGAAGCAAATGTGTGTCCTGCTGTAATCTGGAGAAGGAGACATGACCTCCAACATGAGTGTGTCTGGGAAACAGGACTTAAAGAAAAACAAGAGATGACTTACTTTTACATTCACCAGCAATAAATACACACCCAGTCTCATGGGAACCCATCTAAACACTCACTAGTTAACACAGGAACTTTGCTTTAAGGTGTTTCCCATTTGGAGTTGATAAACACGGATACGCGTTCTCTGTCATCTCCATCTCGGTCACCACTCTTCACAGGCAGATAAATAAAACAACCCGAATCTCAGCGAATACTTGCCTCAAAGACAAGATAAATATATGCATAAAAAGCTTGAAATGTCTACTTTTAAATAAACAAATTCAAAGTCGAAAACAAATAATCTATTTTTATGTAATCTGTAAGAAAGTAAGGAGTGGTCCGGTTTCTCCTGTTTCGCCTAAGTATAGCTAATGTGTTCCCGCCTCCCTCTGAGCGCGCTGTTCATATGGGAATGAACTGAGGTGATTCAGGTAATCACGTACACGCCCCCGAGAAATGGCATAAAACGTCAATCTTCATCGTAGAATTACTTACTTTTTTTTTTATATCTAAATTTAGATGTTTCCAAACAGGCTATTAGACTAAAATCAGCTTTTCAATATAAAGTAAAATTGATTAATATGAAATATAGCCTTATCGGCCAGTTATATTTTTCTTCTAGAAACCTTACACCCTTTTTTATCTTGCACTCTGCCTGTTGACACTTTTTGTTTTCCACAATATTGCCATGATTGTGTCTTCTGTGTTATTACGAACTTCTAAAGTGATTTTTTTTGTGGTAGTTAAATATTCTAAATAAACTACAAACACAAAATATACACATTTATTTTGTCCTCACATTCTTTCTTGTAACTCCTCTCTCAGTCACACTCTTACCTGTAAGGCTCATTATGCAGCTCATTATGTGGGCCTTTGTCTTCTCAGGTGTGAATAATCAATATATTGTTTTCTGTGAGCGAGTAAACACGATGATTTTCACATAAATTTGAAGCAAAAACTCTAAACTACAAGATCCAGTTCTCAAAAGTCCTGTGAACCAATGCTCTATAGGTGTTTTATGGCCTTATTCATATTCTCACATATTATTGTAGTCCAGTTTGTACTGATTACAGTGATATTAGACTTTAGCCATTTATATCCTATCACCACAGGAGAGTAAGATGCCAACATAGCTGACATCATCATCGTCATTGAGGGAACTGAGGTACTGTCGGGATGCAAGAATCTCACAAATGCCTGCCTTCTGCTCATGGGCTTCATTTACTCCCTGAATTTAAGCTATCCTTCAAAGCTAAGAAAGACATCTGAATTGTTTCAGATAATCTTTCTTGGACTGGATGCTTTTCTCCAAAAGTTAGCTCTTTGCAGAGAAAGCTATTAATAAAAGTCTGCTAGCTGTCCATTTTGTTTGGTACTCAAACTGTTTGTATTTGCTAATTGTTTTGCAAGTGAGAATGTCCTCAAAAAAGTATAAAAGATAAATATGAGCAAAGTTTGTACTGTACTGTTTCACATGGACTGTTTGTCCATTTGTTTTATCATTTCTTCTGTTTAATTGTTTTTCAGGAGTTTAATAAAAGTACTAAAGGAAATAAAAGTACTCAAGGAAAATGTATGTCAGTGTTTTATTATTGAAGACATCAGTTATAATACATCACAAATTATGTTAGGTAATGTTTAAAGAATATTTAAAGTAAAGATTACTCAGGATAACTAAAAAAGATAACTAGACCTCTTGTGTAAAAAAAATGCAATAAATCATAATTTATTTATAAGCATTACTTAAGGAATATTTACAAACAAAGAGTCAATAAAATTAACTGGGAATTCCTAAGTAAACTTAAAAATGTCTAATTAAACCTACTAATAATTATGTTTAAGCTTTTACTTGGCAAATGTTTGTAACTTTACTAGCCTTTTCTGAGTGAAAAAACTTTCCAAGCTAGTAGATCCCACTCTAATTTTTTTACTCTGTGTGTGTGTGTGTGTGTGTGTGTGTGTGTGTGTGTGTGTGTGTGTGTGTGTGTGTGTGTGTGTGTATCTGCGTCACTGCCATTTCCCCCCTCTGCAGTGTAAGCTGTAATGGAAGTGGAAGACAGCAGTTCCATTTTGTGACGAGTGAAAACAAAGATTTCAGGAAAACACAGTGAGTATCTAAAGCTCTAATATATAAACACACTGAAGTGACACTAGATGCAGAAGAGTCATCGGAGTCTCAGGCGTCATCGGGCATCGAGGCAGGATACACCCATCCAGGGTGTATCCTGCCTCGATGCCCGATGACGCCTAGGCACAGGCTCCCCGTGGCCCGAGTAGTTCGGATAAGCGGTAGAAAATGAGTGAGTGAGTGAGCAATAAATACACACCCAGTCTCATGGGAACCCATCCAAACACTCACTAGTTAACACAGGAACTTTGCTTTAAGGCGTTTCCCATCTGCAGTTGATAAACACGGATACGCGTTTTGTGGCATAATCTCCTCATCAGACCGAAAAGAATTAATTACACTTACAGTTTTGATCGTACAGATAAGAGCAATACATCAATCGAAAGGGTTTACTTTTATTTGTATACACACATAATAACAACAAAACACTGTGATTTTGTAGAATAAAGAAAATAAACAGAGTGCGCTCTCTGCCATCTCGGTCATCACCACTCTTCACGGACACATAAATAAAACAACCCGAATATCAGCGAATACTTGCCTCAAAGACAAGATAAATATATGCATAAAAAGCTTGAAATCTCTACTTTTAAATAAACAAATTCAAAGCCGAAAACAAATAATCTATTTTTACGTAATCCGTAAGAAAGTAAGGAGTGGTCCGGTTTCTCCTGTTTCGCCTAAGTATAGCTAATGTGTTCCCGCCTCCCTCTGAGCGCGCTGTTCATATGGGAATGAACTGAGGTGATTCAGGTAATCACGTACACGCCCCCGAGAAATGGCATAAAACGTCAATCTTCATCGTAGAATTACTTACTTTTTTTTTTATATCTAAATTTAGATGTTTCCAAACAGGCTATTAGACTAAAATCAGCTTTTCAATATAAAGTAAAATTGATTAATATGAAATATAGCCTTATCGGCCAGTTATATTTTTCTTCTAGAAACCTTACACCCTTTTTTATCTTGCACTCTGCCTGTTGACACTTTTTGTTTTCCACAATATTGCCATGATTGTGTCTTCTGTGTTATTACGAACTTCTAAAGTGATTTTTTTTGTGGTAGTTAAATATTCTAAATAAACTACAAACACAAAATATACACATTTATTTTGTCCTCACATTCTTTCTTGTAACTCCTCTCTCAGTCACACTCTTACCTGTAAGGCTCATTATGCAGCTCATTATGTGGGCCTTTGTCTTCTCAGGTGTGAATAATCAATATATTGTTTTCTGTGAGCGAGTAAACACGATGATTTTCACATAATTTTGAAGCAAAAACTCTAAACTACAAGATCCAGTTCTCAAAAGTCCTGTGAACCAATGCTCTATAGGTGTTTTATGGCCTTATTCATATTCTCACATATTATTGTAGTCCAGTTTGTACTGATTACAGTGATATTAGACTTTAGCCATTTATATCCTATCACCACAGGAGAGTAAGATGCCAACATAGCTGACATCATCATCGTCATTGAGGGAACTGAGGTACTGTCGGGATGCAAGAATCTCACAAATGCCTGCCTTCTGCTCATGGGCTTCATTTACTCCCTGAATTTAAGCTATCCTTCAAAGCTAAGAAAGACATCTGAATTGTTTCAGATAATCTTTCTTGGACTGGATGCTTTTCTCCAAAAGTTAGCTCTTTGCAGAGAAAGCTATTAATAAAAGTCTGCTAGCTGTCCATTTTGTTTGGTACTCAAACTGTTTGTATTTGCTAATTGTTTTGCAAGTGAGAATGTCCTCAAAAAAGTATAAAAGATAAATATGAGCAAAGTTTGTACTGTACTGTTTCACATGGACTGTTTGTCCATTTGTTTTATCATTTCTTCTGTTTAATTGTTTTTCAGGAGTTTAATAAAAGTACTAAAGGAAATAAAAGTACTCAAGGAAAATGTATGTCAGTGTTTTATTATTGAAGACATCAGTTATAATACATCACAAATTATGTTAGGTAATGTTTAAAGAATATTTAAAGTAAAGATTACTCAGGATAACTAAAAAAGATAATTAGGCCTCTTGTGTAAAAAAATGCAATAAATCAATTTATTTATAAGCATTACTTAAGGAATATTTACAAACAAAGAGTCAATAAAATTAACTGGGAATCCCTAAGTAAACTTAAAAATGTCTAATTAAACCTACTAATAATTATGTTTAATCTTTTACAAATGTTTGTAACTTTACTAGCCTTTTCTGAGTGAAAAAACTTTCCAAGCTAGTAGATCCCACTCTAATTTTTTTACTCTGTGTGTGTGTGTGTGTGTGTGTGTGTGTGTGTGTGTGTGTGTGTGTGTGTGTGTGTGTGTGTGTGTGTGTGTCTGCGTCACTGCCATTTCCCCCCTCTGCAGTATAAACTGTAATGGAAGTGGAAGTCAGCAGTTCCATTTTGTGACGAGTGAAAACAAAGATTTCAGGAAAACACAGTGAGTATCTAAAGCTCTAATATATAAACACACTGAAGTGACACTAGATGCAGAAGAGTTTTGTGGGTTTGTACTGAAGCTTTAATGTACACAGGTCGTTTTATAACTTGATAGCGTGACTATTTCCTCTAAGTGAACTCTGTGCTGTTTAATTTAACACACCGATGTTGGAGTGAAGTAAACGTGTGTCCTGCTGTAATCTGGAGAAGGAGACATGACCTCCAACATGAGTGTGTCTGGGAAACAGGACTTAAAGAAAAACAAGAGGTGACTTACTTTTACATTCACCAGCAATAAATACACACCCAGTCTCATGGGAACCCATCTAAACACTCACTAGTTAACACAGGAACTTTGCTTTAAGGTGTTTCCCATTTGGAGATGATAAACACGGATACGCGTTCTCTGTCATCTCCATCTCGGTCACCACTCTTCACAGGCAGATAAATAAAACAACCCGAATCTCAGCGAATACTTGCCTCAAAGACAAGATAAATATATGCATAAAAAGCTTGAAATGTCTACTTTTAAATAAACAAATTCAAAGTCGAAAACAAATAATCTATTTTTATGTAATCTGTAAGAAAGTAAGGAGTGGTCCGGTTTCTCCTGTTTCGCCTAAGTATAGCTAATGTGTTCCCGCCTCCCTCTGAGCGCGCTGTTCATATGGGAATGAACTGAGGTGATTCAGGTAATCACGTACACGCCCCCGAGAAATGGCATAAAACGTCAATCTTCATCGTAGAATTACTTACTTTTTTTTTTATATCTAAATTTAGATGTTTCCAAACAGACTATTAGACTAAAATCAGCTTTTCAATATAAAGTAAAATTGATTAATATGAAATATAGCCTTATCGGCCAGTTATATTTTTCTTCTAGAAACCTTACACCCTTTTTTATCTTGCACTCTGCCTGTTGACACTTTTTGTTTTCCACAATATTGCCATGATTGTGTCTTCTGTGTTATTACGAACTTCTAAAGTGATTTTTTTTGTGGTAGTTAAATATTCTAAATAAACTACAAACACAAAATATACACATTTATTTTGTCCTCACATTCTTTCTTGTAACTCCTCTCTCAGTCACACTCTTACCTGTAAGGCTCATTATGCAGCTCATTATGTGGGCCTTTGTCTTCTCAGGTGTGAATAATCAATATATTGTTTTCTGTGAGCGAGTAAACACGATGATTTTCACATAATTTTGAAGCAAAAACTCTAAACTACAAGATCCAGTTCTCAAAAGTCCTGTGAACCAATGCTCTATAGGTGTTTTATGGCCTTATTCATATTCTCACATATTATTGTAGTCCAGTTTGTACTGATTACAGTGATATTAGACTTTAGCCATTTATATCCTATCACCACAGGAGAGTAAGATGCCAACATAGCTGACATCATCATCGTCATTGAGGGAACTGAGGTACTGTCGGGATGCAAGAATCTCACAAATGCCTGCCTTCTGCTCATGGGCTTCATTTACTCCCTGAATTTAAGCTATCCTTCAAAGCTAAGAAAGACATCTGAATTGTTTCAGATAATCTTTCTTGGACTGGATGCTTTTCTCCAAAAGTTAGCTCTTTGCAGAGAAAGCTATTAATAAAAGTCTGCTAGCTGTCCATTTTGTTTGGTACTCAAACTGTTTGTATTTGCTAATTGTTTTGCAAGTGAGAATGTCCTCAAAAAAGTATAAAAGATAAATATGAGCAAAGTTTGTACTGTACTGTTTCACATGGACTGTTTGTCCATTTGTTTTATCATTTCTTCTGTTTAATTGTTTTTCAGGAGTTTAATAAAAGTACTAAAGGAAATAAAAGTACTCAAGGAAAATGTATGTCAGTGTTTTATTATTGAAGACATCAGTTATAATACATCACAAATTATGTTAGGTAATGTTTAAAGAATATTTAAAGTAAAGATTACTCAGGATAACTAAAAAAGATAATTAGGCCTCTTGTGTAAAAAAATGCAATAAATCAATTTATTTATAAGCATTACTTAAGGAATATTTACAAACAAAGAGTCAATAAAATTAACTGGGAATCCCTAAGTAAACTTAAAAATGTCTAATTAAACCTACTAATAATTATGTTTAATCTTTTACAAATGTTTGTAACTTTACTAGCCTTTTCTGAGTGAAAAAACTTTCCAAGCTAGTAGATCCCACTCTAATTTTTTTACTCTGTGTGTGTGTGTGTGTGTGTGTGTGTGTGTGTGTGTGTGTGTGTGTGTGTGTGTGTGTGTGTGTGTGTGTGTGTGTGTGTGTATCTGCGTCACTGCCATTTCCCCCATCTGCAGTATAAACTGTAATGGAAGTGGAAGTCAGCAGTTCCATTTTGTGACGAGTGAAAACAAAGATTTCAGGAAAACACAGTGAGTATCTAAAGCTCTAATATATAAACACACTGAAGTGACACTAGATGCAGAAGAGTTTTGTGGGTTTGTACTGAAGCTTTAATGTACACAGGTCGTTTTATAACTTGATAGCGTGACTATTTCCTCTAAGTGAACTCTGTGCTGTTTAATTTAACACACCGATGTTGGAGTGAAGTAAACGTGTGTCCTGCTGTAATCTGGAGAAGGAGACATGACCTCCAACATGAGTGTGTCTGGGAAACAGGACTTAAAGAAAAACAAGAGGTGACTTACTTTTACATTCACCAGCAATAAATACACACCCAGTCTCATGGGAACCCATCTAAACACTCACTAGTTAACACAGGAACTTTGCTTTAAGGTGTTTCCCATTTGGAGATGATAAACACGGATACGCGTTCTCTGTCATCTCCATCTCGGTCACCACTCTTCACAGGCAGATAAATAAAACAACCCGAATCTCAGCGAATACTTGCCTCAAAGACAAGATAAATATATGCATAAAAAGCTTGAAATCTCTACTTTTAAATAAACAAATTCAAAGTCGAAAACAAATAATCTATTTTTATGTAATCCGTAAGAAAGTAAGGAGTGGTCCGGTTTCTCCTGTTTCGCCTAAGTATAGCTAATGTGTTCCCGCCTCCCTCTGAGCGCGCTGTTCATATGGGAATGAACTGAGGTGATTCAGGTAATCACGTACACGCCCCCGAAAAATGGCATAAAACGTCAATCTTCATCGTAGAATTACATACTTATTTTTTTATATCTAAATTTAGATGTTTCCAAACAGGCTATTAGACTAAAATCAGCTTTTCAATATAAAGTAAAATTGATTAATATGAAATATAGCCTTATCGGCCAGTTATATTTTTCTTCTAGAAACCTTACACCCTTTTTTATCTTGCACTCTGCCTGTTGACACTTTTTGTTTTGCACAATATTGCCATGATTGTGTCTTCTGTGTTATTACGAACTTCTAATGCAGCTCATTATGCAACTCATTATGCAGCTCATTATGCAGCTCATTATGCAGCTCATTATGTGGGCCTTTGTCTTCTCAGGTGTGAATCACACTAATATTCATGATAGTTGACGCCTACTCACATATGCCATTTACAAACAAAAAGTGTCTTAGAAAAGTTAAATCAATATATTGTTTTCTGTGAGCGAGTAAACACGATGATTTTCACATAATTTTGTAGTAAAAACTCTAGGTTATAAGATCCAGTTCTCAACAGTCCTGTGAACCAATGCTCTATAGGTGTTTTATGGCCTTATTCATATTCTCACATATTATTGTACACTGTAAAAAATTTGGAGTGGGATGTACTTGAAAAAAAGCTTGGAAAGTTTCTTCACTCAGAAAAGGCTAGTAAATTTACAAATATTTGCCAAGTAAAAGCCTAAACATAATTATTAGTAAGTTTAATTAGACATTTTTAAGTTTTTAATTGTTAAGTTTACTTGGGAATTCCCAGTTTATTTTATTGACTTTTTGTTTGTAAATATTACTTAAGTAATGCTTATAAATATATGATGATGTATTGCATTTTTTTACACAAGAGGCCTAGTTATCTTTTTTAGTTATCCTGAGTAACCTTTACTTTAAATGTTCTAACATATCTACATATCTAACATAATTTGTGATGCATCATAACTGATGTCTTCAATAAAAAAAAAAAAAAAACACTGACAGACATTTTCCTTGAGTACTTTTATTAAAGAAATGATCAAACCAATGGACAAACTATGTGAAACAGTTCAGTACAACTTTAGCTTAACAAGTCTTTTGCGGACATTCTCACTTAAAAAACAATTAGCAAATACAAAAAGTATACAAAAGCAAATACACTCAATGCCAAACAAAATGGCCAGCTAGCAGACTTACATCAATAGCTTTCTCTGCAAAGAGCTAACTTTTGGAGAAAATTTCAAAGCATCCAGTCCAAGAAAAAATTTCTGAAACAGTTCAAATGTGTTTCTTAGCTTTGAAGGATAGCTCAAGTTCAGGGAGTAAATGAAGCCCATGAGAAGGCAGGCATTTGTAAGATTCTTGCATCCCGACAGTACCTCAGTTCCCTCAATGACGATGATGATGTCAGCTATGTTGGCATCTTCCTCTCCTGCGGTGCTGCCCAGTACAACGATCTTCATTAGATGATTGGTGAAGCTATCTTCAATCATGTCTCTTCTGACATCCTGTCAAATACACAAATGAGTGAAAAAGTGGTTACAATACTGTAGAGTAAGTTGTATGTTCTCTTTATTTTTGTGTGATAAGTGCCCCATGCAGAGGTTAAATCTGTTATTAAATGAAGAATGAAAAAATTAAGAAATGAAGAACTGTGTCTGCAAGACACTTAAACTAGTTGCAAAGCTTCAGTACTGTAAAACGTTTTAGGCACTTGTGTAAATATTCTGTAAAGTGGGGATGCCTTTAAAATGTTTTCATAAATTAATTTTCATTTACCTTCTATTGACTAAATCAATATTTGGTGTGATCACCCTTTGCACTTAAAGGGTTAGTTCACCCAAAAATAAAATTTCTGTCATTAATTACACTACTTAATATACAATACAGTGTTTCGAGGAAAATACATTCTTCAACAAGAAGAATCTTAGAAAAGTGGAACTTAAGTGCATCAATTTAGTTAAATGTGCACAGACAATCTTGATGTAGGAAAGGAAGTGGTACAGTTCTGCTGTAGCTTCCATGTTTTTCCATCACATTCACTGTAAAACGTTAATGAACATCTGCAAATGACTACATATTTTAAGCAGTTTAAGTTGCTACTAGAAACAAACAAAAAATAATAAAAGAGAAACTTTAAGAAGCACATTTTTGAACGGTTATTTTAATACACCCGAGACATATGCTAGCATTAGCGACAAGCACGTGTACATGCATACACGCTTATATGCACCGACAAAAAAAAAAAAATCACCTGAGAATATTCTAGTGTTAGCGACAAGCACGTGTACATGCATACACGCTTATATGAACCGACAAAAAAAAAAAAATCACCTGAGACATATGCTAGCATTAGCGACAAGCACATGTACTGTACATGCATACACGCTTATATGACCCAACAGAAAAATCACCTGAGATGCTAGCGTTAGCGACAAGCACATGTACATGCATACACGCTTATATGACCCAACAGAAAAATCACCTGAGATGCTAGTGTTAGCGACAAGCACGTGTACATGCATACACGCTTATATGACCCAACAGAAAAATCACCTGAGATGCTAGTGTTAGCGACAAGCACGTGTACATGCATACACGCTTATATGCACCGACAAAAAAAAAAATCACCTGAGAATATTCTAGTGTTAGCGACAAGCACGTGTACATGCATACACGCTTATATGCACCGACAAAAAAAAAAATCACCTGAGAATATTCTAGTGTTAGCGACAAGCACGTGTACATGCATACATGCTTATATGAACCGACAAAAAAAAAAAAAATCACCTGAGACATATGCTAGCATTAGCGACAAGCACATGTACTGTACATGCATACACGCTTATATGACCCAACAGAAAAATCACCTGAGATGCTAGCGTTAGCGACAAGCACATGTACATGCATACACGCTTATATGACCCAACAGAAAAATCACCTGAGATGCTAGTGTTAGCGACAAGCACATGTACATGCATACACGCTTATATGAACCGACAAAAAAAGAAAAAATCACCTGAGACATATGCTAGCATTAGCAACAAGCACGTGTACTTGCATACACGCTTATATGCACCGACAAAAAAAACTCACCTGAGAATATTCTAGTGTTAGCGACAAGCACGTGTACTGTACATGCATACACGCTTATATGACCCGACAGAAAAATCACCTGAGATGCTAGCGTTAGCGACAAGCACATGTATGTGCATACATGCTTATATGACCCGACAGAAAAATCACCTGAGAAGCTAGCGTTAGCGACAAGCACATGTACGTGCATACATGCTTATATGAGTCGACAGAAAAATCACCTGAGATGCTAGCGTCAGCGACAAGCACATGTATGTGCATACACGCTTATATGACCCGACAGAAAAATCACCTGAGATGCTAGCGTCAGCGACAAGCACATGTATGTGCATACATGCTTATATGACCCGACAGAAAAATCACCTGAGATGCTAGCGTTAGCGACAAGCACATGTACGTGCATACATGCTTATATGACCCGACAGAAAAATCACCTGAGATGCTAGCGTCAGCGACAAGCACATGTATGTGCATACATGCTTATATGACCCGACAGAAAAATCACCTGAGACATATGCTAGCGTTAGCGACAAGCACATGTACATGCATACACGCTTATATGAACCGACAAGAAAAAAAAACTTATGCCAGCAAAATACTCATAGTAACATGAGCTATTTCTGTCAGGTCAGAAATAGCTCATGTTACTGTGAAGGGACAGAAAATGAGAAAAAAACTAGCATCAATCAACACATTTACACTAAGTCAACTTAATAACAATTAACTAATATAGGTTTTAGGGTAATCATTTATTGTTAGAAAGATATTTATATATTAGACTATTTACACTCACCGTTTCAAAGTGCTTTCTAAAATCAACGGTTTGCGTGCCGAGGACCAGACCAGACCCTACCTTTCGACACAGATGCATTTTGCTAATAACAGATGTTTGTGCAAATCGGTTCTTTAGCAAACTTAACTCTGTCAACTATTAACACTTGACGCCTTAACTCTTTAATCACCAGTCTTAATAGTTCTATAATTTTCTGCAAAGGTAGTTAAATTGACCAATAAACAAATATTTAATTAACTTACCGTGTAATAATCAGTCTTCAAGACGATTTTCCGTTGCACTCCTCTGCGCCACACCGCAACCAGGAACGCATGCGCATAGATTGCCTGGCTTCTTTGAGTACGTTTTACTTGGTTTTGTTATTTTTTTGCATTAATTCATTAAATGACAAAACACTAAGTACATATTACTTAAGCAGTTCCATTTGAATTTACTTATGTATTTAAGCACAATTAATCAAAACAAAACCTTAAGTAGCTTATTGAATTAAACGTGACATTTTGAAGTAAAAAGACAAAATAGTATTTGTTTGTAAAATTTACTTAAATGATGCTATCTTTATTTACAAGTTCAAAAAATAATTTTTTACAGTGTAGTCCAGTTTGTACTGATTACAGTCATATTAGACTTTAGCCATTTATATCTTTATAAGCAACTGAAAAAAGCACAAATGTCAGGGTATGACAACTTCTCCAGGCCCTAAAAATACCCTTAGACCTCAGAGGGTTAATAGCAGTGAATATATATCACTGATATGATCTAAGAACAGTTTAGACAGATTATTCACTGAGAGAAGAGTAAAAAGTACTGTGTAATGTAATTCCTGACTTATGAGGCATGTCTCCTGTTTGAATAAGTGTACAGACTGGATCTGAATGAAAAAGATGGAATTATTGGTGTTTAATGATGAACACATTGTTTAACAGTGCTGACACAGCAGAGTATTAATTATTGCTGATAATTCTGTTGTAATTATAGAATGATGGAGGGAAAGAGATCAGACTCACCAGAACCCAGCTGTGTGTCCATGAAGAGTGACCAGTCAATGGGACTTCCAATACACTTCAGAGACAGAGACAGTTCTACTGATGTGAGGTCAGTATAGTGAGGTGTTTTACAGCAGTGTTCCACCTGATCAAACTCACTCGTCTCATTATGAAGCCCTTCATGAGCTTTATCAGGTGTTGAAGCAGTAAAACACTAAACTGTGCAGTGCTGCAGCTCTCGGATTGGCAGTGAGGAAAAGTGCTTTAAGAGTTCAGTTCAGTCTGCAGTCCCTGAGCTGGAGGGTCTGTGGTGCTACAGAAGAACATTTACACCTGGGACATTAATAATAATATAAAGATGTTATTCATTTGTTCAAACATTTGTTTCTAAACATGTTGGTGTCAGTTAGGAAATCCTGAAATCAGTGTATTGTGTTAATAGCAGTGAATATATCACTGATCTGATCTAAGAACAGTTTAGACAGATTATTCACTGAGAGAAGAGTAAAAAGGACTGTGTAATGTGGAGTATAAGAGCAGCATAGCTTTGAGTCAGTGAACTCTACAGGCTTTAAGACCCAGCTGAGTCAGTTAGCTGTGATTGGGACTCCTGATATCAGTGTAATTCCTGACTTATGAGACCTGTCTCCTGTTTGAATAAGTGTACAGACTGGATCTGACTTAAAAAGATGGAATTATTGGTGTTTAATGATGAACACATTGTTTAACAGTGCTGAGTATTCATTATTGCTGATATTTCTGTTGTAATTCTAGAATGATGGAGGGAAAGAGATCAGATTCATCAGAACCCAGCTGTGTGTCCATGAAGAGTGACCAGTCAATGGGACTTCCAATACACTTCAGAGACAGAGACAGTTCTACTGATGTGAGGTCAGTATAGTGATGTGTTTTACAGCAGTGTTCCACCTGATCAAACTCACTCGTCTCATTATGAAGCCCTTCATGAGCTTTATCAGGTGTTGAAGCAGTAAAACACTAAACAGTGCAGTGCTGCAGCTCTCGGACTGGCAGTGAGGAAAAGTGCTTTAAGAGTTCAGTTCAGTTTGCAGTCCCTGAGCTGGAGGGTCTGTGGTGCTACAAAAGAACATTTACACCTGGGACATTAATGACAATATAAAGATTTTATTCATTTATTCAAACATTTGTTTCTAAACATGTTGGTGTCAGTTAGGAAATCCTGAAATCAGTGTATTGTGTTAAGAGGATAGTGTTAAATTTTTGTCTCTGTATTTATTAGTGTGTGATTTGTGCAGCTATGAATACATATAGTCCATATTACATGATGGGTTTTGTTTGTTCACAGACCACAACAATCAAACATCATCACAAATCAGCTGGACTCTATATTCAAGGTGTGTGTGTTGTTTTTAAAGTGTGTAATGTGTGTGTTGTGATCCAATGTAATGTCTTGATGTGCAGCAGCATTATGGGTAATCAGTTGTATGAGTTTTAATTGTGATAATAAAAAGAGACTTTTCTTCTTTTGATAAAATAAAAGCCTCTCTCACTGTGTAACATGATAATATTTAGATCTGTTCCTGTGTGTTTCTAACCAGGAGCTGGAACACAAAGTCATCACTCTGATAAAGAATGAGCTGAAGAGGTTTAGGAAGATCCTGAGTCCTGATTACCCAGCATGCACTGAGAGGGAGGTGGAGGATGAGGAGGATCTGCACAGGGTCACAGAGGGAGCGCTGAAGATCACACTGCACGTCCTGAAGAACATGAACCACACAGATCTCATTAACACACTGCACAACAGTAAGAGCTCTGAGTCATGACTTTATTCCATCAGGTTCACTTTAGAGAGAGGAAAAAGTTTTAGATATGAACACTTTTAGTTTTAAATTTAATTTTAATATCATGTTGTATCTTTTCATGGTCCAGCTTCAATAATATTTAGTACATCAATCAGGAATTAATAGCAGTGTTTTGAAGGATTTTGCATTATATCTATTTATTATTAAACTAGATATTGCTTTGTTTATTAGAACTCGCCTCTGTGTATCAGCCAAAGTTAAAGTCCAAGCTGAGAGAGAAGTTTAAAAGAATTAATGAAGGAATCTCACAACATGGAAACTCAGCACTTCTAAATGAGATCTACACTGAGCTCTACATCACAGAGGGTTGGAGTGCAGACATCAATAATGAACATGAGGTGAGACAGATTGAGGCAGTGTCCAGGAGACCAGCAACACAGGAGAAACCCATCAAATGTAATGAGATCTTTAAAGACAAGTCCATCAGAACTGTGCTGACTAAAGGAGTTGCTGGAATTGGAAAAACAGTCTCTGTGCAGAAGTTCATCCTGGACTGGGCTGAAGAAGAAGTAAATCAGGACGTCACCTTCATGTTCCCACTTCCCTTTAGAGAGCTGAATCTGATGAAGCAGCAAAATCTCAGTCTGATGAAACTTCTTCATCACTTTTTCCCAGAAATAAGAAAACTAGAATCAATAGACTGTGACTCCTACAAAGTGGTGTTGATCTTTGATGGTCTGGATGAGTGTCGACTTCCTCTAAATTTCCAGAACAATGACAGAGTGTGTGATGTGACAGAGTCAGCCTCAGTGGATGTGCTGCTGACGAACCTCATCAAGGGGAATCTGCTTCCCTCTGCTCTCCTCTGGATAACCACAAGACCAGGAGCAGCCAATCAGATCCCTCCTGAATGTGTAGACCAGGTAACTGAGGTACGAGGCTTCAGTGATCCTCAGAAAGAGGAGTACTTCAGGAAGAGGATCAGTGACCAGAGCCTGGCCAATAAAATCATCACACACCTGAAGTCTTCAAGGAGCCTCTACATCATGTGCCACATCCCTGTCTTCTGCTGGATCTCAGCCACTGTTCTAGAGAGAATGTTGGGTGAAGCAGAGGGTGGAAAGGTCCCCAAGACTCTGACTCAAATGTTCACACACTTCCTGATCTTTCAGATCAAACACAAGGACCAAAAGTACCATCAGAAATGTGACCCTGATCCTCAGCAGACCAGAGACAGTATCATGGCACTGGGAAAACTGGCTTTCCAGCAGCTGGAGAAAGGAAACCTGATCTTCTATGAGGAAGACCTGAGAGAGTGTGGCATTGATGTGAGAGAAGTGTCAGTGTACTCAGGAGTGTGTACCCAGATCTTCAGAGAGGAGTTTGGTCTTCACTTGGGGAAGGTGTTCAGCTTCGTACATCTGAGTGTTCAGGAGTTTCTGGCTGCTTTATATGTATTTTTCTGCTTTATTTTAAGAAAGGCAAATTTGGGGCAAAGCACTGGACTTTTTAATTTCTTCAGAAATCCAAACATGTCTGATCTCCTCAGGAGTGAAGTGGACAAGGCCTTACAGAGTGAGAATGGACACCTGGACATGTTCCTCCGCTTCCTTCTGGGTCTCTCACTGGAGTCCAATCAAACTCTTATAAGAGACTTAATGCCACAGACAGGAAGCAGATCTCAAAGCAAACCAGAAACAGTGAAGTACATCAAGGAGAAGATCAGGGAGAATCCATCTCCAGAGAAATCCATCAATCTGTTCCACTGTCTGAATGAACTGAATGATCATTCTCTAGTGCAGGAAGTACAAACTTACCTGAGCAGAGGAGGTGACAGTCGTCTCAGTGGAACCAGACTCTCTCCTGCTCAGTGGTCAGCTCTGGTGTTTGTGTTACTGAACTCAGAACAGGAGCTGGATGTGTTTGATTTGAGGAAATATGATCGATCACATGAAGGTCTTCTGAGGCTGCTGCCAGTGGTCAAAGCCTCCAGAAAAGCTGTGTGAGTATTTTTATTTATAAATGTATTACTGCATGGTTTGTTTTTTTAATGTTACACTGAACTGCACTGTTTGGATTAATGTGTGTTAACAGTTCCTCTAATCATCTTTACACAAACCTCTGGTATGTTTACAGGAGATTGTGTCACTTTTTACACTAACATGTTATATCTGAACTGAGGGCTGGGCCACATGGACAAAATCTTATAACATCATATGAGTCATTTTATAGCTTTGATATATGAATCATGAAACATTTAGTGTTCTCTAAAATTTAAGTAAAAATATCTATACAAAATATCTTTATGCATTTAAGAACTAAAGACATTTCTGAACTAAACACCAGTGAAAGACTGAAATTTTCAGCTTCATCATCTTATTATGTTAGAAACAAGCTAGGCAGGTAAAACAAAAGTCTCCTTCAGTCTGCACTACTGCTTAACTTTACCAAGGACTGAGCTTGTGGTAAATAAAACATCAATCATCATTTTTTTACCTCGACACATTGGACAGACGAAGTGGGAAAATGTTCAGCTTTATCTTCTTATTATGTTAGAAACAAGCTAGGCAGCGAACTCAGATGTGTGATGAAGATTTTCTTTCTCTAACACTGACCTGTTTGTAGAGGATGGATTTTAAATGTGACTTTTTATATGAAGACTTTTATTTTGACAGGGTTCTTTTTTCTTTCCTTATCAAGTGTACAAGCAGGTAAAAAGAGAGAGGATGAATAATGTGTCACAGGTTAGTGTAGTGTCGTGACCGCTGATATTATAAAATCCTGTTTTGTTCTACTTGGAGCTCGACAAAAACACCAAACTCTTAATGACCGATCACATTCTTGCTCTTAGATCGTGATTGTTGTTAATCTGTTGTGGTTGAATTTTAGACACAGTTTTTTGTCTGGTTCACTGCATCAGAAGATGGTGGATGTGGTAAAACAGACTGTGAACACAAAGACGTTGCACGTGATGGTCGGTCAGGTTTATCAGCGTTTATCACCGCACGGACAGGCGCGTGGGAAAATTTCTCCCAATACAGAACCATCCCGCCAACACTAACTGTATGCTCACAATAACTTTCATTGACAAAGTGGTCCTGACTGAACTATATTTTTGTTGTACGTTGTAACAGACTGGTTTTGTTCTCTGTTCATCATTAAGTACTGATAAAATATTCCAAATATGCACACTACATTCTACCATGTCACTTATAGCCACCTGAAGCCCACCTACACAAATCCTTTAGTGTAACGCACAGTAGTGTTGTGTTAAATTTTTACCTACAAGGTGGGTTAGATTTCCCTGCTATGTGTATAGTCAGTGTTTTAGATTTAACAAACAAATATGTCTGTATGTTGATCCATCTAAAGCTAATACTTGTGTATATACAGTGTCACTCATTTTAAGGTAAGAAGTTTGACTTTGTTTATTTCTGATGCTGTGTGCAGTCGTGCTGATGTGATGTCACTCTGTAAACGGAAGGAGCTCATATTTAAGAAGAAAACCCCACATTCACTTCTCAGTTGTGGAGGCATAAAATACATGATCCTACTTACTCTGTGGAGAATGAAGGGTTCACTAAGTTGTGTTAAAATAGTAACAGTCACATCTGTAGTAAACAGTACAATGTTCTTTCTAATATCCTTTATTTACATTGTTTATGATAGATGAGAGATTTTTCCACATCTATATTTTATAAAAAATACAAATCGTGATCAAGAATCGTTTATAAGGTTAAAAAAAAATATATATCTTTCTCTTTAGTTTGGATGTGTTTGGACGTGTGTGAACACACCACCTGTACTCAGGTTAACACCAAACACCTGAACCAGTGTGTGTGTAAAATCAGAGGTTTGGAGGTGACAGATTTGTGCCTGTACGAGCACAGAGAACAACACACACCAACTGTTTAGTTTGTTTTCTGTGAAATCCAAAAAATAACTGAGTGTAAAGTACGACTAGTATTGTCATGTTATTAACTGGTAGTGTACAGCTGTATACTTCTTTATTTTCTGTAATAAAATGCACTTTATCTGCAGTGTTGGTTGTAGAAACTTGAACACAGATCAGAGTGTAGTGTTTGTAGGCTGCTCGCTCACACAGAACTTTTACACGTTCTTCTAAACAGCTTTTGGTTAAAATGACAGTACATCCAATATTGGATTATGGTGATGTAGTTTATAGGTCTGCTTCAAAAACTCTCCTTCATAAACTGGATGCTATTTATCACGCTGCAATCAGCTTTGTGACTGGAGCATCATTTAACACTCACCATTGCCTCCTGTATTCTTTATTGAATTGGTATTCTCTTCAATCTCACAGACAAACTCATTGGTTTCTGTTCATTTATAAAACTCTTATTGGTAAAACTCCCTCGTATTTTCAGTATCTTCTTAATGTTAATAATACAAGTCGTAATCTGCGCTCTAGCCAATTCTTTAATTTCTGCATCCTCTGCATTCTTTAAAGTCCGTATATGCTTTTGGTCGTTGCTCTTTTCAGTTTTCTGCTGAATATGATTGGAATCATCTGCAGCTGACTCATTCATTCATTTATATCACTTTCTTCCTTTAAACATTCAATTCAGTCACTAACTCACGATCACTGTACTTGTTTTTAGTTCTTTGTTTGTTTTTACATGTCATTGTTTATAGCTGTGTTTGTGTATTGTATTAGTTTTTATGTTGCCTCTTGGTCAGGTCATCATTGTAAATGAGAACTGGTTCTCAACTGACTCACCTGGTTAAATAAAATAAAATAAAATAAAATAAATAAACTAGATTTATAAAGTTCGTTGCGACAAACTTTGATGTTGGCTTTGACGGTGCAGGTATTTGCAAAGGCCGGTGCATTTTGGAGGTGAGCGGACATGAGCATGTGACATGACCATAATACCCGTGGGGCAGTACCCCTCAATGTGCTGAGTGTTTTGATATGTCACATGCCCATGTTGTGCAAATTTTTGATTTTGCTTGTTTTGGGGGTGGGGCTACACGTGACATCACGTGACGTAACCAGAATACCCGTGGGGCAGTTCCCCTCATTGTGCTGAGTGTTTTGATATGTCACATGTCCATGTTGTGCAAATTTTTGATTTCGCTTGTTTTGGGGGCAGGGCTACACGTGACGTCACGTGACGTGACCAGAATACCCGTGAGGCAGTTCCCCTCAATGTGCTGAGTGTTTTGATGTGTCACATGTCCATGCTGTGCAAATTTTTGATTTTGCATGTTTTTGGGGCGGGGCTACATGTGACATCAAGTGACATCACGTGACGTGACCAGAAAACCCGTCTGGCAGTTCCCCTCAATGTGCTGAGTGTTTTGATATGTCACATGTCCATGTTGTGCAAAATTTTGATTTCGCTTGTTTTGGGGGCGGGGCTACACATGACGTCACGTGACGTGACCAGAATACCCGTGGGGCAGTTTCCCTCATTGTGCCGAGTGTTTTGATATGTCACATGTCCATGTTGTGCAAATTTTTGATTTTGCTTGTTTTGGGGGCGGGGCTTCACCTGACGTCACGTCACGTGACCAGAATACCCGTGGGGCAGTTTTTCTCATTGTGCTGAGTGTTTTGATATGTCACATGTCCATGTTGTGCAAATTTTTGATTTTGCTTGTTTTGGGGGCGGGGCTTCACCTGACGTCACGTGACGTGACCAGAATACCCGTGGGGCAGTTCTTCTCATTGTGCTGAGTGTTTTGATATGTCACATGTCCATGTTGTGCAAATTTTTGATTTTGCTTGTTTTGGGGGCGGGGCTACATGTGACATCATGTCGTGTCGAGTGACGTCACCAGAATACCCGGTGGGGTGCCAATATTTTTCTCAAAAAGTGGCTACTGAGGGTTTGGACATTTCATGTCAATACTGCAGTCATTATGGGATTCTATTTATTATTATACTGCATGGATCACAGAGAGAGAAGCCGTGCCTGAGCTCTGCGCACGCTGTGTGTGTGAGAGCTTAGAGGAATTTTCGGAATTCCCCATTCAAGTCTATGGGATGTTCGATTGTCGACTACGGAAAAACCGAAAATTCCGTCGGAACTCCGGGATAAAAACTTTGTCCGGAGTAAGGTCCCAAAGAACCCGTCCGAGTTCGGTGTAAATCGCTCGAAAACTTGCCGAGTTATAAACCTCAAAAGTTTATAATGGAAGTCTATGGGAAAAAAGGCCACTTTGAGCTTCCGAACTGGGAATGCCGGAATTCCGATCGCTTAGAAAAATAGAAGCAACAAACTTCAGCCCAGGGTCTATGACATATCCGAATTTGGTGCATGTGGCTCGAACGCCCTGGGCCGCATTTTTTTAAATAAATTTTTGTCTAAGAATAATAATAATAACTAGATTTGTAAAGTTTGTCGCGACAAACTTTGATGTTGGCTTTGACCGTGCAAGTATTCGCAAAGGCAGGGTGCATTTTGGAGGTGAGTGGACAGAAAGATTGTGAAAGGTACTGGACCACTATGGTGCCAATACTTTTGGAGGTGATCGGCCATGAGCATGGGACGTGATCCGAATACCCGTGGGGCAGTTCCCTTCATTGTGTTGAGTGTTTTGATATGTCACATGTCCATGTTGTGCAAATTTTTAATTTTGCTTGTTTTTGGGGCGGAGCAACATTTGACATCACGTGACGTCACGTGACATGACCAGAATACCCGTGGGGCAGTTCCCCTCATTGTGCTGAGTGTTTTGATATGTCACATGTCCATGTTGTGCAATTTTTTGATTTCGCTTGTTTTGGGGGCGGGACTACACATGACGTCACGTGATGTCGAGTGACGTCACCAGAATATCCGGTGGGGTGCCAAAACTTTTGGGAAAAAGTGTCTACTGAGGGTTTGGACATTTCATGTCAATACTGCAGTCATTATGGGATTCTACTTATTATTATACTGCGTGGATCACAGAGAGAGAAGCCGTGCCTGAGCTCTGCGCACGCTGTGTGTGTGAGAGCTTAGAGGAATTTTCGGAATTTCCCATTCAAGTCTATGGGATGTTCAATCGTCGACTCCCGGAGAACCGAAAATTCCGTCGGAAGTCCGAAATAAAAACTTTGTCCGGAGTAAGGTCCTAAAGAACCTGTCCGAGTTCGGTGTAAATCAATCGAAAACTTGCCGAGCTATAAACCTCAAAAGTTTATAATGGAAGTCTATGGGGAAAAAAGGCCACTTTGAGTACCGTACCGGGAATGCCGGAATTCCGATCTCTTAGAAAAATAGAAGCAACAAACTTCAGTCCAGGGTCTACGACATATCCGAATTTGGTGCATGTGGCTCGAACGCCCTAGGCCGCATTTTTTTTAAATAAATTTTTGTCTAAGAATAATAATAATAACTAGATTTGTAAAGTTCGTCGCGACAAACTTTGATGTTGGCTTTGACGGTGCAAGTATTTGCAAAGGCCGGTGCATTTTGGAGGCGAGTTGACAAAAAGATTGTGAAAGCTACTGGACTGCTAGAGTGCCAATACTATTGGAGGTGAGCAGATATGAGCATGTGACGTGATCCGAAAACCCGTGAGGTATTTCCTCTCATAGTGCTGAGTGTTTTGATATGTCACATGTCCATGTTGTGCAAATTTTTTATTTCGCTTGTTTTGGGGGCGGGGCTACATGTGACATCACGTGACGTGACGTGACGTGACGTGACCATAATACCCGTGGGGCAGTTCTCCTCATTGTGCTGAGTGTTTTGATATGTCACATGTCCATTTTGTGCAAATTTTTTATTTCGCTTGTTTTGGGGCGGGGCTACACGTGACGTCACGTGCCGTTATCAGAATACTTATGGGGCAGTTCCCCTCATTGTGCTGAGTGTTTTGATATGTCAAATGTCCATGTTGTGCAAATTTCTGATTTCGCTTGTTTTGGGGGCGGGGCTACACGTGACCTCACGTGACGTCACGTGACGTGACCAGAATAGCCGTGGGGCAGTTCTCCTCAATGTGCTGAGTGTTTTGATATGTCACATGTCCATGTTGTGCAAATTTTTGATTTCTCTTGTTTTGGGCGCGGGGCTACACGTGATGTCACATGACATGACCAGAATACCCGTGGGGCAGTTCCCCTCATTGTGCTGAGTGTTTTGATATGTCACATGTCCATGTTGTGCAAATTTTTAATTTTCACATGTCGTCACGTGTCGTCACGTGACGTCACGTGACGTGGCCAGAATACCCGTGGGGCAGTTCCCCTCATTGTGCTGAGTGTTTTGATACGTCACATGTCCATTTTGTGCAAATTTTTGATTTCGCTTGTTTTGGGGGCGGGGCTACACGGGACGTCACGTGACGTGACCAGAATACCCGTGGGGCAGTTCCCCTCATTGTGCTGAATGATTTGATATGTCACATGTCAATGTTCTGCAAAATTTTGATTTCGCATGTTTTTGGGGCGAAGCTACACGTGACGTCACGTGACGTGACCAGAATACCCGTGGGGCAGTTCCCCTCAATGTGCTGAGTGTTTTGATATGTCACATGTCCATGTTGTGCACATTTTTGATTTTGCTTGTTTTGGGGGCGGGGCTACACGTGACGTCACGTGACGTGACCAGAATACCCATGGGGCACTTCCCCTCAATGTGCTGAGTGTTTTGATATGTCACATGTCCATGTTGTGCAAATTTTTTATTTCGCTTGTTTTGGGGGCGGGGCTACACGTGACGTCATGTGGTGTCAAGTGACGTCACCAGAATACCCGGTGGGGTGCCAATACTTTTGGCAAAAAGTGGCTACTGAGGGTTTGGACATTTCATGTCAATACTGCAGTCATTATGGGATTCCACTTATTATACTGCATAGAACAGTACATGCAATTCTTTATGTTGGATGTATTGTGTGTGTGAGAGCTTAGAGGACTTTTCGGAATTTCCTATTCAAGTCTATGGGATGTTCGATCGTCGACTACGGGAAACCCGAAAATTCCGTCCGAACTCTGAAATAAAAATGTGGTCCGGGGGTAAGGTCCTAAAGAACCTGTCTGAGTTCGGTGTAAATCGCTCGAAAACTTGCCGAAAAACAAACATCAGAAAAAGGCCACTTTGAGCTTCTGAACCGGGAATGCCGGAATTCCGATCGCTTAGAAAAATAGAAGCAACAAACTTCAAACCAGGGTCTACGACATATCCGAATTTGGTGCATGTGGAATTTGGTGCATTAATAATAATAATAATAATAATAATAATAATAATAATAATAATAATAATAATAATAATAAGAAGAAGAAGAAGAAGAAGCTTATAACGGAAATCAGAATGGTGGCTTCTACAAAGCCAACATAATAAATGATAGAATGAATGAATGAATGTGTGTCTCAAATACATGACCTAATGGTCTTATAATAAATTGTAGCTGAGAGTTGTGAGTGCAGAATGACGTCCCTGCTCCTGTAAATGTGCTGATGTGGTGTCCTGTCCTCTGATTTGTGTGTGTGACACAAACACACTGACATTTCTGTTACATCTTCAACTTTATCTGGATTATGGCTGTGTTTGTGTGTTTGAGATCAGTGTTCTGATATTTCATCATTTCTCTTCCAGTCTGTGTCGGTGTAATCTGACAGAGAAAAGCTGTAGAGTTCTGTACTCAGTTCTCAGCTCAAACTCCTCCAGTCTGAGAGAACTGGACCTGAGTGACAATAAACTGCAGGATTCAGGAGTGAAGCTGCTCTCTGTTGGACTGAAGAATCCACACTGTACACTGGAGAAACTGAGGTATACACACACACACACACACACACACACACACACACACACACACACACACACACACAGAGACACACCCACCACAGCCCCCCCCCCCCCCCACACACACACACATAGCCACACCCACACACACACACACACATAGCCACACCCACACACACAGCCACACACATCAAGCTATTAGTTAGTAAACATTAGCAAGGCATTTTTTAACAGGCTTTATTTAAAAGGCTTATTGAGTTTAATAAAAGTAAGATTGTTACATTATAAAGTCTTATAACAGACTGAATAGGAGCTTAGAATGTGAGCGGTTACAACATGAAGCATTAATTTTCCTCTAAACAAATTCACATAACATCGTTTTTAAATAATTTCATAACAGAGAGATTTAGATAGATCACTTTCAAGAATGAGAGTGTGGTGTCAGTAGAGGTATAAAACACACTCAGACTCAGAGTTGGTAGTAAAAGCAAAAGGCTTCTTCCATACAGTGCAAAGTCTACACAGTGGAGGCAAAGAGGCAAAAACAAGTATCTTAGCTCTCCCTTTTGTACCTCAGGTTTGTGTGCGCGTCTGTGTGTATGTGTGGTTTTGTTTGTGTGTGTGTATGTGTGTGTGTACATGTGCGTTTGTGTGTGTGTTCATGCATCCTCCCTGGTTACTGAAGATGTCTCCGATCAAACAGAAACTTCCCCCATACTGTAGGTGAAGCGTGTCCTGAGTAAGCACTTGAGGGCGAGACAACATGAAATGGTTGCAAGGTCACAGCATTTCCAGGGAACTCGACGCTGCGTCCAGGCCGACGCTAGGGGAATGCTTCTTTGAGTTCACATGCCAATTTAATGGCTCGGAAAGGACACGTGAGTCCATATAAGGGCATCTATGTCACGCTGCAGCTTTCTTTGTCTTCTGGAAGCGCTCTGTGTATGTGTGTCATTTGTCACTGTCTGTGCAGGGAGAGACAAAAATATATGTTTTAGGGAAAGCTAGACGAGGGACACAAAATATGTTACAGTCCAAGCATTTTAAGAGATGCTTCCATGCCCCCGCTTTATCACGAGGGATGACTCGCACTCTCTTTGCGTTGTTTGTTTGGGAGAGGAGCATTCGCGGTCGGCTCTCGAGGGAGCCGGCTGCGTGCATTGTGAGGGATTCCCTCTGCATACTCTCCAATCCCCCCGGCTGTATTTTTTTAGTGTCGTCCGTTCTAAGCTAGACGACTGCTTTCTGACTTAAGGCCACAGGCCACCTGCATGCAGACAACTGCCGTTTTTTTTAACGACCTCCATGCTGAGGGGTCAAGGTCTTGGAGAAATCCATTTTCAGCTCGTATTTTTTCTCCAGCCTTGTCTGAGTATTCAGCCATTATAGGGCTTGAAAGACATGGGTATGGGGAATTTCTCCCTCGCCTTTGTGAGCAGCCTGGGAAATCATCCAGCCGCACCCTACTCCCTTCTAGCTCACTCTGGTCAGTGAAAAAAGATTCCCCCCCCCCCCACCCGCCCCGCCCCCGTCTAGGACAAGCAGACCTGCCAACCTTTACGCATTTTGTGAAATGAACACATGTATGTGTTGTCAGATATGAAGTTACTGTTTAATTCAGTTGATGTAATTTATTATGTTGCCTTTTCAATAAAAGAGTTCTTCATGGTCTACTTGTATGTTGAATAACTAGATATGGTGGTGAGTGAGAACTATGTGCTAAGTAAAAACTTGTGATGAGTGAGCATGTGAACTTAATCAACACTGCCCAGCAAATGTGCCTGACCTCGCACCGTGTCGCTGCAGTAAGTTGCTACTCAAAAAATTTTTCCAAGGTTGGCAGGTCTGGACTAGGGAGGCTGGTCAGCGTACCTGAGCCCAGACCTGTCAGATGAGAGGGGACCTTAGGTCCATCATCTCAGCCAGGCAGGCCACAAAGGGATCCTGGTGCCCGAGAGCTGTGGTTCTTAGGAGCGTCCTGTTTCAGTGCACCCGGGAGGTCTGTGCGAGGTTGACATCACTGTCGGACAACCATGCAGCGTAGGAACTTCTGACAGGGGTGTCTCAGTGGGTCCTGGATACTGTAAAAAAAAAAAAAAGGGTACAGGATCCAGTTTTCCTCCCGTCCTCCACGCCTCCAGAGTATGTTGCCCACATTCGTGGGCGGGCACCGGGCGGTGTTCCTCCAGGAGGAACTTCTCTTACTTCTGAGGAAAGGGGCCATAGAGCATGTTTCCCTCCAAGAGTGGGACTCTGGCTTTTACAGCCGATATTTTGTTGTTCCCAAGAAGGACGGGGGGCTGCGTCCGATTTTAGACCTGCGGGCTTTAAACTCTGAAGACTTACAAGTTCAAGATGCTCACGCTCAAGCTTATTGTGTCCAAGATCGGGTATAATGACTGGTTTGTGATGATCGACCTCAAAGACGCCTATTTTCACTTAGGTATTCTGGTATTAAGTTCCTCAGGTTTGCTTTCGGGGATGAAGCGTACCAGTATTGTGTTCTCCCTTTTGGCCTAGCCCTTTCACCGCGCACGTCTACGAAGTCACATGGATGCTGCCCTGGCACCTTTGTGTGTCCAGGGCATCTGTGTACTGAATTACCTAGACCAGTGGTCCCCAACCCCCGGGCCGCGGACCGGTCCCTGTCCGTGGACCAAATGGTACGAGGCCACCCAAGGAACATTAAATTATTTCCATTTTATTTACTGTGGTGTATCTCTCTCGGGTTTGTGCGACTTTCCATGGACGAGAGGTTAACCGGGAGCTGAGAGACGTCACCTAAAGCCGCACCAATACCGCGTATGCGCAAAATATCATGATATCGGGCCGGGTTTAGGTGACCTCTGGAGCTGAGCGGCTGCAAGCGGCAGTGGCGTTGTGGCTTTGGTGGAGAGAAGGTGTGTATCGCTCTTCTCTCTGTTCACCAGTACATTCTCATGTTTAACAGTGCTTGGTGTACGTGTATATTGTGTTTGCTCAAATTTAACCCACAAATTAGTAAAAATGAGCACGAAACAGATGTGGTTAGAAAATTAGAAACTCTGCCGGTGTTCTGGATTGAAGTCATGGCGGAATACCCTGAGATTGCCACCTCAGACAGCACTTAAATCCCTATTGCCATTTTCGACGTGCTATCTGTGTGAAGTGGGGTTTTCTGCAGTGACAGCAACCAAAACAAAACAACGGAATAAACTGGACATAAGCAACACACTTCGGGTGTCATTGTCTCCTATTACCCCAGATGGAACCGTCTCGTTGCAAAGAAACAAGCTCAGGGTTCTCATTTATTTAGCATTGTAGTGAGTTAAAAAGGAATGTTTAAATACAGTTAAATAAAAATTATTTATTTTAATTTAATTGTATAACCGCCACCCCCACCCCCCAGCGGGCCGTGGTAAAATGACCGTGGCAAACATTGAACGGTCTGCGGCGAAAAAAAGGTTGGGGACCACTGGCCTAGACGACTGGCTCATTCTGGCCCTGTCGAAGGGTATGGCAGCCAGTCCTCAAGATGCTGTGCTTGCCCACATGAGGTCTTTAGGCCTCAGGCTGAACCCAGGAAAGTGTGTGCTTTCTCCTTCTCAGAGAACCACCTTTCTGGGAGTAGTTTGGGACTCCACCACGATGAGTTGTATGAAGCAGAAAGCAGCAGAGTTTGAAAAATCCTTATTTTTTCAGGTGAGCAGAAGGAGTTTGTCCATTTTGTTGGGAAGAGCACGGAGATTTGCCAGATGGATGCTAGGCAGCAGTGTTCTTAGACCGCGCTGTCTTAGTAGACCCGCCTGGGCGTCCTGAAACGCTTAAACAGCGCATCCGCTCCGCCAACTACAATATTCAGCAAAACGTTGGAATACTCAAAATCCAGTAAAGGATCTTGTGGTGTGTGCTGCCGAATGTTCAGCAGCTCATCCCTGGTGAAACTGATTGGATTTTCTTGACAAAGAACAGGAAAAACTAACAAAAACTAAACAAACACTGAGGAGCTAAGTACTGAGGCTGCCATTCGTGGCAACTTCTTGCATTCGCCCAATCATCAAGGTGGTTTGTGTTCGTGCCCCCTGTTCAGGTTGGCGCAGCAGATTCTGCTTTGGGCAGAGACCAGGTTTCTTTCTCTCAGAGCAGTTTTCTTTCCAGGGAGTGTAAATCGGGAGGCAGACTTCTTGTCAAGGCCGGTGCTGAGGCCCGGGGAGTGGCTTCTCCACCCCCATGTGGTGGAGCAAATTTGGCAGATTTTCAGCTTTGGCAGAAGTGGATCTGTTCGCCTCCAAGGAGTCAACCCACTGTCCGCTGTGGTTCTCCCTCTCTCATCCAGCCCTGTTGGGCCAGGATGCTTTGATATGGCTCCATCTGTACGTCTTTCCCCAGGTAGCTCTGCTCCCGCAAGTCCTAGCCAGAGTGCACCATAACCGAGTCAACATTCTCCTAGAATGTCACCTCCTCTGTTCTCCTCATTGGTCATCTCAAGTTTGGTTCACGGACCTGATCACAACATTCTTATAGTTCGCTTACAAAATTACACAGGTATTCATGGACAGGCTTTAAGCTGGTTTAGATCCTACCTGTCTGATCGATACCATTTTGTAGAATTAAATGGTGAATCCTCCAGCTTATTGCCAGTTAATTATGGAGTCCCTCAACGATCAGTCCTAGGATCCCTGCTTTATTCGATATACATGCTTCCATTAGGGAACATCATTAGAAGACATTGGATTAATTTCCACTGTTATGCCGACGATACACAGTTATATATCTCGTCAAAACCAGATGAAATAGCTGAATTGTCAAAATTAACTCAACGCCTTAGAGAGATAAAAGATTGGGTGAGCTGTAATTTTCTGTTATTAAACTCCGATAAGACAGAAATACTACTTATAGGTCCAAAAACAAGCACACAGAAACTCTCACAAGTTAACTCCCATTTAGAGGGATGTACTGTTACTAGTAGCTCGACAGTGAAAGACCTGGGTGTTATATTAGACAGCAACTTGTCCTTTGAAAATCCTATCACCCATATTACAAAAACAGCATTCTTCCACCTTAGAAATATTGCCAAGCTGAGAAACATCCTGTCTGTAGCTGATGCTGAGAAGCTAGTTCATGCATTCATGACCTCTAGACTTGACTATTGTAATGCATTACTAGGTGGTTGTCCATCCATCCATCTTCTACCGCTTATCCGGGGCCGGGTCGTGGGGGCAGCAGACTAAGCAGGGATGCCCAGACTTCCCTCTCCCCAGACACTTCCTCCAGCTCTTCCGGGGGAATACCGAGACGTCCCCAGGCCAGCCGAGAGACATAGTCCCTCTAGCGTGTCCTAGGTCTTCCCCGGGGCCTCCTCCCGGTTGGACATGCCTGGAACACCTCCCCAGGAAGGCATCCAGGAGGCATCTGTAACAGATGCCCGAGCCACCTCAGCTGACTCCTCTCGATGTGGAGGAGCAGTGGGTCTACTCTGAGCTCCTCGCGAGTGACCAAGCTCCTCACCCTATCTCTAAGGGAGCGCCCACCCACCCTGCGGAGGAAACTCATTTCGGCTGCCTGTATCTGGGATCTTGTCCTTTCGGTCATGACCCAAAGCTCATGACCATAGGTGAGGGTAGGAACGTATATTGACTGGTAAATAGAGAGCTTCGCCTTACGGCTCAGCTCTTTCTTCACCACAACAGACCGGTATATCGACCGCATCACTGCAGAAGATACACCGATCCGCCTGTCGATCTCCCGCTCCATCCTTCCCTCACTCGTGAACAAGACCCCAAGATACTTAAACTCCTCCACTTGAGGCAGGAGCTCTCCACCAATCTGAAGGGGACAAGACACCCTTTTCTGGCTGAGAACCATGGCCTCGGATTTGGAGGTGCTGATTCTCATCCCTGCCGCTTCACACTCGGCTGCAAATCATCCCAGTGCATCCTGGAGGTCCAGATTTGAGGAAGCCAACAGGACATCATCATCTGCAAAAAGCAGAAACGAAATCCCGTGGTCCCCAAACCGAACTCCCTCCGGCCCCCGACTGCGCCTAGAAATCCTGTCCATATAAATAATGAACAGGACCGGTGACAAAGGGCAGCCCTGCCGGAGTCCAACATGCACCGGGAACAAGTCTGACTTACTGCCGGCAATGCAAACCAAACTCCTGCTCCTGTCATATAGGGACCAGACAGCCCTTAGCAGAGGGCCCCGTACCCCATACTCCCAGAGCACCCCCACGGGTCACCACGAGGGACACAGTCAAATGCCTTCTCCAGATCCAGATCCATAGGTGGTTTTCCTGCATCTTTAATAAATAGGCTACAGTTAGTCCAAAATGCAGCTTCTAGAGTTCTCACGAGGACAAGAAAGTATGACCATATAACCCCAATTTTATTATCTCTACACTGGCTACCTGTTAAGTTTAGAATTGATTACAAACTACTGCTACTTGGGTACAAGGCTCTTAATGGTTTAGCTCCCATGTATCTAACTAGTCTTCTAACACGTTACAATCCTTCACGCTCTCGGAGATCACAAAACTCAGGACTTCTGGTAGTTCCCAGAATATCTAAGTCTACTAAAGGTGGTAGAGCGTTTTCTTATTTAGCTCCCAAACTTTGGAATCGTCTTCCTGATAGTGTTCGGGGCTCAGAGACACTTTCCCAGTTTAAATGTAAATTAAAAACTCATCTCTTTAGTCAGGCGTACACATAATACATCCCATAATACTGTGCACTATTATATCAGAATTGCAAATTTTATGAACAGCAGATAGGTTAATCCCTCTCCATTGCTTCTCTCTTCTACCCATCCCGAGGCATCCAGAAATTATACCAGCCCTGATCGTCTTCCGTGCGATGAAGATTTTGGACCACTGAGATGACGCCGACCCAGTGAATCCTGAGGCATCCAGAGATCTACCAGCTACACTTATATTCTGCTGTACTAAAAAGATGTGAACTCCATGTGATATTTTGCATCTATACAACATTTGTTTATATTTATGATCACACCCTTCAGTGTCACCCATATGAGGATGGGTTCCCCTTGAGCCTGGTTCCTCTCAAGGTTTCTTCCTTACCTCTAAGGGAGTTTTTCCTTGCCACTGCTGCCTGAATCACCTCAGGCTTGCTCATTGGGGATATATACATACACATTGTGAACTAAATCTATCTAATATTAATCTTGAATTTTGTAATCTATTAATCTTTATATTATTCTTATAATAACCCTTTGTTCTATGTTTATGTTCTGTAAAGCTGCTTTGAGAAAATGTCAATTGTAAAAAGCGCTATACAAATAAACTTGAATTGAATTTAATTAAATGTCCATTGTTCTAGCTTGTGGCGTAACTCCTCCGGGCTTTTTGTCTGTTTTGGGAGCCGGAATAGGGGTAATCCGGTTTCCAAACAGTGCTTGGCACAATGGGTAGTGGAGGCCATTACTCAGGCCTATGAGGTGCGCGGTCTTGCCTCGCCTCTCGGCATCAGGGCTCACTCTACTAGAGGTATCGCCTTGTGCAATGCTTTGGCCAGTGGTGTCCCCCTTGAAGATATTTGTGCTGCGGCAGGTTGGTCCTGTCGCACACCTTTATCAGGTTCTATGACCTGGACTTGGACCCCACTCCAGTGTCCCAGGTCCTGCAGGGCCTTTGATGTTCTGTTCAAAGACTGCTCGTGCTCTCTCACGGCCTCTGGCGCAGTCATCGACCGTGTGTGGTGCCGTGGGTATTGCCTTTCCCATAGCGTCAGCCTTGATGCAGCGTCAAGTTCCCTCGAAAGGGAACTACACCAGGTTACGTATGTAACCCGGTTCCCTGAGAAGGCTGCGTTGCTGGCCACACCCAGGGCATCTTCTTGCGCTTCCTTCAGACAAATAGAAGCTGGAGCAGCTTGATGTAGATGCCCTTATATGGAGTTGCTGGCGCGTAATCAATTTGCCACGTGTCCTTTCCAAGCCATTAAATTGCCGTGTGTGCACACAGAGCTTCAGACACAACTTCCTCGCAGAAGCATTCCCATAACGTCAGCCTTGACACAGCGTCTCGTTCCCTTCTCAGGGAATTGGGTTACATGGTAACCTGGTGTAGTTTTCAGCAGTCTCACCATGTATCTAACTCCCAAACTCGAAAGTGATCTATCTAAATCTCTCTGGTTGTTAGGAAATTATTTAAAAATGATGATGCTATGAGAATTTATTTAGAGGATGATTAATGCTTTGTGTTGTAAACTCTCACATTCTAAGCTCCTATTCAGTCTGTTATAAGACTTCATAATGTAACAATCTTTACACTCTGTTATCATTACATAATGTTTAATGCACAACAATACTGAGGTGCAAATAGTATCTGCCACTATTTATAAGTACCAACAGGATATAACTACTATTTACACTTAATATTACCAATAAATGCTATAAATCATTAAACTTTAATAAATATAAGGAATAATAAAGTTAACAAATTATAAATTATACATGTAAACAGGGCTTGATAATGTGGCTAGTCGTTTTCAAAGGGATAAGACTAACTAATCCTACTTGATCAGCTCTGAGCCTCGAACCAACACAACCAACACAGGTCCAGTATGGGAGATGGCACCTTAATGATAATGCTAAGCGCCTGTAGATAAAAAAACATCTTAATGTCAGGGTTACATACTCTCTTGTGATGTGGCAAAAAATCGCAGGATCCTTTTCTCTGTGATGCGCATTCTTACTTGCCACATTTGTACACAGATTTTTTTTATCCTGATATTAGAACCTTGTGTTCAGGGGGACATTTTATTTCTCACTGATGGAAACACCTCAATTCACTATCAGAGAAATAAATAAAATTTTTCATAATTTCTCTTCCAGTCTGTGTCGGTGTAATCTGACAAAGGAAAGCTGTAGACTTCTGTCCTCAGTTCTCAGCTCAAACTCCTCCAGTCTGAGAGAACTGAACCTGAGTAACAATAAGCTGCAGGATTCAGGAGTGAAGCTGCTCTCTGATGGACTCAAGAATCCACACAGTACACTGGAGATACTGAGGCAGGCACACACACACACACACACACACACACACACACACACACACACACACACTGACACACACACACACACGCGTGTTTAAGCTGCTTTGTAAATGTATTTAGTGAAGGTGACTGATGGATAAACACTGAGAGTGAGATCCACATCCTGGGAGCAGCGACTCTAAAAGCAGTTTGACTGAAGCTTCTTCTTATTAAAATTCACCTTAAGGAAGTCAGCATTTGTTGATGTTAAATAAATATTTGAGATTATATTAAAATGATTGTGGATGTCACAGGTAACCAGTACAGTTCCTTTAAACAGGAGTGATTTGGTTACTAACTGTAATGGATAACGTTTTTTTTTTTTGTGTGTGTGTGAAATACATAAAAGAGAGCGTTACATTAATCTGATCTACTTGGAATTAATGTATGTAGAGAAAGTTTTTCTTTATCTTCTTTACATTAAAATGGACAAACTTTTTCAGTGTTCCTCAAATGATAAAATGTGACTTTAAAGATTTAATTGTTTAATTGTGTGACTTTAATTGATGTGAGGAACAAAACTGAGGTCAGAGTCGACTATTATTCCCAGATTTCTAACCTGTATCAGAGCTCATTGTGTTCAGGTAGACACTTTATTTCTCACTGATGGAAACTCCTCATTTCACTATAAATCAAACACTTCATCATTTCTCTTCCAGTCTGTGTGACAGTAAACTGACAAAGGAAAGCTGTAGAGTTCTGTCCTCAGTTCTCAGCTCAAACTCCTCCAGTCTGAGAGAACTGGACCTGAGTAACAATAAACTGCAGGATTCAGGAGTAAATATGCTCTCTGATGGACTGAAGAATCCACACTGTACACTGGAGATACTGAGGTACACACACACACACACACACACACACACACACACACACACACACACACACACACACAGTTTTAATAAACACTACAACATCCAGTTCTCCTCTGTGGTAACTGTAATTGTAGTGATCTGATATATTGTCATTGTTGTGTGTGTGAAATGGAGAGTAAATGTGCTGTATATAAAGAATTTGTGTAGTTCATGTTTTCAATACTAAAACTGAGTGTGTTAAGTGTGAGAAGGTTTTCTTTCTTGCAGGATGTATAAATGCAGTATTAGAGATGAAGGTTGTGCTGCTCTGGCTTCAGCTCTGAGGTCAAACTCCTCATCACACCTGAGAGAACTGAATCTGAACTATAATAATCCAGGAGAATCAGGAGTGAAGCTGCTCTCTGATCTACTGAAGGATCCACACTGTAAACTTGAGACACTACAGTGAGTTACTGACTTTCTGTCTCTTTACTGTATGATATTGGGTAATATTCACTGTGTGCTGTAAAATGTCACATCTAATGTGTGTATTTATGCTTCCGTTGTTCATAAACAATGTGTTAAATTTGTCTGTAATTCTGTCCTGTTGTGTTTTTCAGCATTAAGGATAATACACTTACCAGGTCTGGTGTAGGACAGGAGTCTCTCCTCAGACCTTTTTTCCAGGATAAATCAGTTATGTTGATGAAGCGTTAGAA
Organism: Tachysurus fulvidraco; assembly: GCF_022655615.1. Classification (NCBI taxonomy): domain Eukaryota; kingdom Metazoa; phylum Chordata; class Actinopteri; order Siluriformes; family Bagridae; genus Tachysurus; species Tachysurus fulvidraco. The sequence goes on from NC_062533.1 coordinate 18,599,497, forward strand.
CACCTCCCACATTTCCAGCAGTTTGGGAGCTGAATCATTCATATTCAGATGTAGAAGATCCATAACACTTCACACTTTAACATATTTTACAATCCAAAGTCAAATCCTTCAGCATCTACACAGAACACAGAGATATCATCACATCATCACACTGATTACACAAATACACATCCATGTGTTACAGATGTTTATAGATTATTTTTACCTCTTTAATTGTATCTCAGATTTGTTTCTCCACAGATGATTGACTCAAGATTCAAGACTTCTTTTGTCACATACACAATTATATAGAGCATATATAGAGTCCAGGTGATAAATACACTGTCGAGCACAAAACGCTGGCAAGGTGAGAATTTTTCCCTATTGATTGGCAAGTATGAGAGGGTTTTTTAGCTCACCTCTGGACCAAGGCTCTAAAAATTAATGATGAATGTATACTGTGCTAGCATAAAATGAAACATGCTTCCCTTCGCCACCCACTACTAAATCCATTGGGTTTTGCAGCTTTGCAGGGCCAAACCTCTCTCTGTGAAACCTTCACAACATATCTATACAAAATAGTCTGTTTAATTTATATAAAAAAAATTGTGTGCTAAAGTTTGTCATTGCCATAGTACATATGATATTTATATAACCCTTGTGCAGACCTGGGGTCTATTTGATTCATCTGAAAAGTTTAATGTGTCATAACTTGGGTTTCCTTACACATATTTGCCTGAAATTTTGCAGGATTGTTCCAAATTATGAACTTTGCAAGTAAAATTTATCTTGTCCTCCCGGGTCAGTTTGACCCAGCCACATTTAGTCGGGCAATAGGTCACACTTTTGCCCTTTTCAGTGCAATGAACATACATACAGACACAAAAATGCACACATAAAATGTCCACTAACACACGCACCCAAAACACACACACACATACTTGTTTTTGCTACATGGTGGGGACGCCTGACTGGGAGGTGACACTGATTTCTAAATACATCAAGGCCACAATTTTAAGTCAGATGTCTCTTTTGGATTTTTTGGTTCCCAAAAATCATCTTTATTTTCAGAAATACACAAGTTTAGAGAGCTCAATTTTTGTCTGTTTTTTCTATTCCGGTGGTGTTACGTCCTTTTCTATTTGTTTTCTGTTTTTGGGGAGGTGTTCGTGTTTCTGTGCAGGATAAACCCTGATTGGTTTCTGAGGTTTACCTGGTGCCACGCCCTGCTGGTCAGCTGACTCCCTCTGGCCTGTAAAAGCCTCCACCACCACTTCCTGTTTAGCTTCTTTGGCTCATTTGCTGTAATCATTTGCTTTCTGCTATCTAGTTGTGTGAAATTGCTCTGTGTATTTATATTCTTAGCATTTCCTGTTAATACTGACTCCTGCATGTGCTTTTGACTTTGATTCTGGATTGCCCTTGTTTGGACCTGTTTGCTAAATTGTATATAGTATTTCTGGGGAAGTAGGGAGACCGATGCCATTTTGTTTGTACCTTTTTTTGATTGTGTTTATTCTTAGGGAGATAGGGAAGTGATTTGTGTTTTCTTTTTCTTTTGTTTAGTAGGGAAGTTAAACTTTGCAATAAATAGCCGTTTTGTTTGTTATTTTGGCCTTGTCGGCTCCTGAAGACATACCCCCGTTTGTACACTTGTTTTCCTAGTAAAATATTGTTCTTTCAGTTAACCCTGGTGTCTCGTTCTCGTTCATGTTTCGCCCTCACCCCTAGACGGGGCGTAACAGGTGGGAACGTGCCTATTTTTGTCTTACCACCAACAACAGCTAGGTGTCACTATTATAAATTATCTGCAGATTATCCAATTTATATGCAATTATAACTGTATAACATTAACAAAGATAAAGGTTAAGTTCAGACCATGACTAAAGTGTTGTTTAAAAGGGAGAATTTAACTGTTTTTATTTAATCATTTCATTTCACTATTTCCCATCATCTCTTGTATTTGAATAGACAATTTCTAAGAAAGTAAACAGTAAAAAAGCCTTACCTCACTTCCTGTTTAACACATTCAATTCTCTTCAATTCTGAAAAGTTCCACATTTTGGAATCTACAACACTCATGTTATATGACAAACAGGAAATGTTCATGTTCATTAACACCACCATGGTCTATGATATAAATAATGATCTGTGTGTACTGGAATCTATTTGAATTAAAACAAAACATGCATGTGATCAACCGTGTTGCAAGATATATTGCTATATAATATATCTATATACATAATAGGTAGAAGATATTTGATGTACAACCACCTGAAAAGTTTGGACATTTGGGGAATTCCACAAAAACAAGAATCAGTGACATCTTAATTATCTTTAACATTTATTTTTCAGCCACGTAAACTAAACATATTACATATTTAACATATTTAACAAACATATGAAAAAAATAAATAAATAAAATCATCCATTAAAGGCTTTTCACCTTCATGGAATCAATGCGATTTTTAACATAAACGTTGACTGCATCCCAACCTCTCCCTTGAAGTGCTGCTGGGGATTTTTCAATGCACTCCATGCACTGGGCTTTACCAGGAACCTTGCCAGAACTGATGTAGTCCATCAGAGTCTGTTCCACAGCCTGTATCTCCTCTGTAGACCACTTTCTCCGTGGGTTTTGTGAAGATCCTGGAAAAAAAAAAAATAATTGTGATAAAAGTGACGCATAACATATCAGATTAATACACAAGCATCAGTTTGTCTTTTTTAATTGTTTTACAGTTTTATAGACACATTTGTGCTGAACTGCTCGCTTGCATAGTTGTAATTCTGGCACCTTTATATAAGTTATGGTTATAACTTAATTCAGGAGGACCTTTAACTTTCTTGACATGTTTAAGCCTTCAGTAATTAAACATTGTAGATACATGTCTGAATTCGGTTATTGCTAATTAAAAACTGTACACATGATTGAATTATATTGGTCCAGGGTGACCAAAAGCAAACAATCTAAAAAATGTGTCCTGGTGCAGATTCTTATTGAAATTACTTTTGAATTTTGAGAGAAAATACAGTGACCCATTTCATAAGACATTTGAAAAACAGCTTAGTCTTTGTTGTGTATTGTTCTTCCAAGTCATTGCCAATCAGCTGCTGTACTTTTGAACAAAAGATAAACAGGTAAAATTACAAAAAAATCTTATCAATTAATCCTTTCCTCGGATATTAAAATATAGCATAAGAAAAATAATAAGTAAAAGATATTCAAATCACTCACTTTGAAGCCCTGAACAGAATGCAGTTTCTTTACAAGTACAATATTATCAGATGTTTTCAGTATCAGAATATCATTACCTTTAGCTCGTTGATGATTTTGGTGATGTCCAACTTCAGCAGTCGACTTCTTTGATTTGTCTGGATTAAAAAATAGCTCTTTTATTAATTGATTCAATAAGAACTCCTAAATATCATTAATCACTTAATTGTTTTCTTCCAGTAATATTTCACCCCTAGTTTTCCCATCATTTCCTACATTAGCTGACTACATACCTGCAGAATTTGAGGGTGGAGGTGAAGCATCATCTTCTTTGTCATCTTCAGAGTCTGATCCTTCACTGTCCATCAGTCTTTCTAGTAAACACAGCAAGCACAGAGAAAATGATTATAGTTAAATAAGTGGAGAAATATTTTTTAAACTGCTACATTCATCAAATAATCTATAACCAATGATGGTGTTTGTGTTAACTATAACATGGAATTTAAAACATCTTAATTTACTCAGGCCTGTTTTACCTTGTGGATCAATCTGGATCTCATCTAGATTCCTTCCTTTGAATTGAGATAATTGTCCTCTCTCCATGGCTAGAAGAATCTTCGCCAGCTGCATTGTACCTTCAGGTAGCCTGTAGTACTGCCGATGCACCCTGATGTCATGTCCTAGAAAGTCAGCAAGGTCATCCATTTCAGTGTCTTTCAAATTAAGGACCTTGGACATAGTGGCCATGTGCTTTCTCAGTCTAGTGGAGGATAACGCTTCAAGGTGTTCTGCTCCACAGCTTCGAGCAATCTGACGAATAATGTCTGATCCTCTGAAGTGACTCAGTGCTTGTGGTCGTCCAAACATGAACACGTTCTCATCAGGCACATCACAGTTACTGCGAGTCTTTACAAGTAACTCCATTGAGGTCACCATATCAGGGGTGAAAGAACGGCGACTTTTCGTCCATGTTTGCCTTTTATCTCAATTCTCTGGAAGTGCTTACACAGGTTCTTTTCAAGATCTGTCAGAGCGAGTTCTATATCTGGATGAGTCAGTGAGGTGTCCCTCAATGTAAAGGCAGTAAGGGTCAGCTTAGATACCTCTCCTTCCCTTCTACGACTAAACAGAATCACCTGACAGAGTGTCACTTTTGCAACTTCTGCCCAGTGCTTGTTACTTGGTTCTTTTTCAAGTAGTTTGGCTCTCGTTACGCTGTCTGTCAAGATACTGATGCATTTTTTTCACATCTTCAGCAAAAGTAAGAAGTTGCGGAGAGTTCCACTTTGCCTCGCTCAAATTCCGGATGGCCAGGGATGAGACACACTCACTCTATTTAGTTTCACAGATTTGTTTGAAGGCTTGCACATTTCTAATGGTGTTCTTATCACCTGACATTATCGCCTCACATTCAACAATGTTTGCCATCCTCTTGAGGTTCTGCCCAAGCTTCAGTACTAAAGATGGTGTTTTGTAAGTGCTTGTCTCCTCATTCAAGCCAGCCACACTGTGAACTGCTTTAATGACATGAGGGAAATTAGCTGGAATGAAGAAATCTCATACCTCCTTCAACTTGCTGTTTTTTTTCCCTTCGATGACTAGACGCCCTGTCTCTCGCAATTTTCGCCTGATATATTTGTGTTTTGTGACATCATGGCCATGCTTATTAAACAGATGTTGCCCTAATTTCAATATGACTACCTCTTTCCGGACAACATGTGTTATCTCATAGTCATGCATGCCCAGTAGCATTCTCCAAAATCGTGCATTCACATTCTCTGGAACTGGTTCATTATACATACAAAGTGCTTGAACTCTATTTTTCCCTGGCTTCATTCCTTTGACTTTCTGGTTTAGCTGGCATCTCTGGCATCTCATGTGCCTCCATAAAGATCTCACAGCCTCACAGTTCACACAATGCAAATAATAATATGCTGTTACTGGTGAAATGGATTGCTGTTGAGGTATCACCATTCCTTTCCCTTCTTTAAGCACCTGAGTATTATGGCAATGGTTCCATTTATTTCTCAGTAAACTCAGCTGTAATCGTCGCTCTTTAGAACCTTTCGGAAACACAACAGCTCTTGCCACCTCTGGCTTATCTCTGTGCTTTAATTCTAAGTGACGCATCATTTTACTGAATGGTTTAGTGCAGAACAAGCAGTAGAACTTTTTGCTGTACAGCCTGCTGCCATCCGTTTTCTTCTTCAGCATCATGACCTGAGCATTTAAATTAACAGGTGAAGATGATTCTCCGCTGTCATCTTTGTCAGATGTCCAGTGTCAGTTGTGTTCAAAGAAGAGGATTCTTTTGTTCCACTGCTCACCAATGAACTAGAACATGTCACACGCTTTCTTTTACATTGTTGGGATTTGATGTTTTTTGACTCATCTCTTTTTTTCTTATGCTCTTTTTTAATTGTTTTCGCTAAACTCTCTTCCTCTGCGGAACTGCTACCGTCTGACTCTCCTGTCTTTGGTATGTACTCATCCTCACTGAACTCTGAACTTGACTGAGATTCTTCTGTTGCATATCCAAGCATTTTCCTATTCAGCTATGAATAAAAGCTTAGAGTTAGAACTCAGAAGTCTTGATCCAAAATGCCGAAACAAACGAAATATTAAACCTGTAAATTCCTGTCCAAAGTGAAAACATTCATGAGAAACGAGTAAAGGCAGAGAGGAGTGATACACAATGTGAAGGGGTGCAATGTGGTTTTCAGAAATGTTTCAGAAGTTTGGCAGATCTGAAAATGTACTGCAGTACAATGGCTCAATTACTTTTGTCTTAATTGGAATATTGTTCATATTAACAAGTAAAGATTAAATTAAATTACACTGTCGGTTCTTCTAAGCTCAGGTACACTTGGGTACGGGTCCCGGGCTGGTGTGAGGTCAAGGATCATGGTATCATCAGTCTCATCAGAGGACTGTTGTACTTCCTGAAAAATAATCAGGAAAATGCATTCAAAGTCACATTTTTAACTACAAAAAAAGAAACAATAAATCAGGTGTACTGTTTCACTGTACAGCATAGCAGATCTCATCAACATTGGGAAAGGCAGACTGCCACCAGAAATCCCTATCATTTTTATTTAAACTGTAGTGGATCATCTGGAAGGATATTATGGGGAGTCCTGTAGCTCACTGTCTAGGGTCCATAATGAGCTATGACCTGGGGTTAAATCTAACCCAGAGCTTCTACTGCATTACCAATTTGTGGGATAACTGCTGACTAGCGTGCTGACTGAAAAACACAAGCTTGATGTGATGTTGAAAAATGACACAAACCTTAGACTGACAAAGCCATACAAAAAAACACTAACCTCCACTTTCATGGGCTGATATAAAAATAAAGTCTTCTCCCGTTCATCATTTATAGATTTTGTGTACGCCTTCATGTATCGTTCTTCACAAGCATTGTGATGTGCTGTAAGTTTCTGCAGGTGACTCAAGTGATGGTTTTGAACCTACAGAAACAAAGAACTAAGTAAGTTTTCAAGATTTTTGGAAGCTTGACTTTTTCTGTTTGTTACCTCCAGAACTGAACCTTTTAATTAGGACTTATTGTTGACAGCAGAAAATACCAGGAGAGCCATACAGGATTTGCTGGTGTTCAGGTGGTTGCCTGACCCATATTTTTTGCTGGTGCAGATTGGCTTTTGTAATTACTTAAGTGAGATAGTAGCATTGAAAACTAGAGCGGTACATTTCCTAAAGAAAATGTGAATGTGCTTGCACGTGACGTCAGTTCCCTTCATCGTGCTGAGTGTTTTGATATGTGACATGTCCATGTTGTGCTAAATTTTTGATTCCGCTTATTTTGGGGGCGGGGCTAAACGTGACATCAGTTCCCCTCATCGTGCTGAGTGTTTTATGTTGTGTAACTGAGATATGGCTTCTTTATATTGCAATATGGTTCGTAAGGTGCACTACATGGTTGCTAGGGTATGGCTGCAAAACTGTTACTATGGTTATATTTGCAGACTAGTTTCTCACCTGCAACAAAAGAGCACACCTGAAAATCCATTTATCTTTTCCTGAAACAAGCGCCATGAAGATCTTGAACTAAAGCATCAATCAGTGATTTTACTGGGAAAAAATATAATCATGTTACAATAAGGATCATTAGTTCAAATCTAATGTATTAACTAAAATTAATAACCATGAGCAATAAATTATTGTATTTAGTAATCTTTGTTAAAATACAGTTTATTCTTTGTTCATGTTAGTTCACAGTATATTAAGTAATGTTAACACGGTGTTAATAATGTATTAGTAAATGTTGAAATTAACATGAACAAAATTAATAAATGCTGTAGAAGTGCAGTTCATTATTAGTTCATGTTAAGTAATGTGGTAACTAATGTCAACTAAGGAAACTTTATTATAAAGTTTTAGAAAAAATTTAAACTGTCCAAAGGTGGATTCGAACCCCGAATCTCTGCAGGCTAAACAGATTCACTATCCACTAAGCCATCCAGGAACATGAGAAAGCCTTTGCGGTTTTATGTATTAATTCACTAATGTGCAGAATGGCGCATCTAACAATACCCAAGCTTTATTATACTACAGTCATTCTTATCATTCTTTGTGATATACGTGTCATATGTTTAAAAATTTAAGTTTTTTAAAAATAAGTTTATGTGAGGAGACAAAGAAAAAATGCGCTTAATTTAATGGGTGGCTCTTAAAAGAGCCGTTGCTGCTCTTAAAAGGACATTAGTTTAAAGTGAAATAAAAAATTATAAAAACTACACTGACAGTTTAAAACAACAAAAAGTTATACAAATGGCAGAACAACAACATATGTGACCGCCGAGAAACAACATATGTGACCGCCGTGCTGTCCAAGACACGCCACCAACTCGTTTTAAGCATTAAATACACGGTTAAATGTTATATTGTTTGAAAGCTTAGACTCTTGGGATTTTATTAAGCCCACACACAAAGCATAATATTATTTATAGCCAGAATTGAGAATTTAACTCAAACCTTCACCAAGAGGTTTGTTTGATTAATTGACAACCACGTTTCCATCAGAGTAAGCGACACCCTTGTAGGTTCCACTGCCTTTAAACTCCAGCACGCTGCCATTATAGCAGGTAACCTTGATGAGGCCATTGAATGGGAGATCAACTGTAGCTTTACCAATTTCAATGGTAGCGATTCACAAATGCGTGCAGTGATTCACAAATGAGCAGGAAGCAATTCGCAAATAAATACAATTTATAATTTTTTTTTTTTTTTTTGCAAATCCCATTTTATTTATTTGTGAAATTCATTTCTTTTTGTGAAATTTGTAAAAATATTTGTGAAACTCTTTATATTTATTTGTGGATCATAGTGTATTTATTCAGAATAACGAAACAATTCTGACCCCATATCATTCACCATCATTTTTGAATCATTATCTGTGTGTGTGTGTGTGTGTGTGTGTGTGTGAGAGAGAGAGAGAGAGAGAGAGAGAGAGAGAGAGAGAGAGAGAGAAAGAGAGGGAGAGAGGGAGAGAGAGAGAGAGAGAATTTCAGCCAGATGATGGAGCTTGAGTAATAATATATAAATAAATCTGATAGAGACACGCTCACATATTAGGGGTGTGTGTGTTTGTGTGCGTGTGTGCGTGTGTGTGTGTGTGTGTGTGTGTGTGTGTGTGTGTGTATGTCTGTTTTCAGTTCATTTCTACAGATTTACATTTTATTAAAACAAACTCTGTTGTGTTTACTTGTTTCCCTGCTTTTAATAAATACATTGTTGGCTCATGTGTTGATGTGTATCACAAAACTTATTTAACCTTAAAATATAAAATTTTCTGTATTTTAATTAAACCAGAAATGGTTTATTTTAGGGGGTCACGGTGGCTTAGTGGTTATCACGTTCGCCTCACACCTCCAAGGTTGGGGGTTAGATTCCCACCTTTACCTTGTGTGTATGGAGATTGCATGTTCTCCCCGTGCCTTGGGGGTTTCCTCCGGGTACTCCGGTTTCCTTTCCCGGTCCAAAGACATGCATGGTAGGTTGATTGGCATCTCTATAAAAAATTGTCCGTAGTGTGTGAGTGTGTGAGTGAATGAAAGTGTGTGTGTGTGTGCCCTGCGATGGGTTGGCACTCCGTCCAGGAGCTAAAAGAGCAAGACTGCTTCTCAATCCACTCTATAGTTCACTGGTCAGGGCCCTGATCAGGGCATCGGCCAGTTTACGTCGTGTCTCAGTTGGTCACAAAAAGACTTTTTTATCGTGGACTTTATTTGAGGTTGTTTTGAAGTGTGGAACGAGTTTAAAAAGTCCACTAGCGAGCCTACGATCCTGCTCGAAGTAGCATGAGAGAAAAGTGTGTGATGAAGTGAAGACATTTCTAAGAGGTATAGGAAACTAAAAGATTTGATATATTTGGGTTTGTTTGTACACTGACTGATGAGGACTTGGAGTGATCAGTGTCTCAGTGTGTGGTGAGTCTGAGTCCATACCAGAGCCACAACTCCTTTACACAACTCCTCTACACTACACACTCGTTCACTACCTAGGGAGCCAGAGCGCGGCCTGAGACGCAGCCTGAATCTTGGAAACATTTCGAGACATTAAGTAGAAAACAGGGTTCTTCAGGTAGCTTCATGTTAAAGACCCACCAGCTAATTGTGTATATATATTTATATGGACAATGTATACAGTAATACATTAAAATATCCAATCTGTAAACCAGACACACCTTACAGTAAAAAAAAGAAAAGCAAAGAATCTGATCCAATCTTAATAAGTAAAATCAGAAGAAGAAGAAGAAGAAGAAGAAGAAGAAGAAGAAGAAGAAAAGGAAGAAGAGGAAAATGAAGAAGAAGAAGAAGAAGAAGAAGAAGAAGAAGAAGAAGAAGAAGAAGAAGAAGAAGAAGAAGACATAAATGTCTGCCATGTTATTATATGGTGTTGAAACTTTACTTGGACTGAAATGAAACCAGACCTTTTTCAATAGATTTTATAACAATATATGCAAATAATATGCAAATTATTCCTCTAATTATTTATCACGCACTTGTACAGTTTTGTCTTTTCTACACTAAGCAGATAATTTGACTCAGATACGTACAGTGAGGTAATAAATATTGAGAGATTTGCAGGTCGTGTGTGATGAGTGTGATGAGTGTGAAGACATGGTGAAGTATTTCTAGTCTCTACAAGTCTTATGTGTTCAGTGGAGTCTGATGGCATGTTGTGTGTGAACATGAACCATGCTGAGGTTCAGGATCCGTGGTGTATGTACCTCTGCTTTGTCTTTCACAGGAGAGAATAACAGAGTCATCATTTTGTCTCACACACACACACACACACACACACACACACACACACACACACACACACACACACACACACACACACACACACACACACACACCCTTATCCAGAGCGACGTACATAAGTGCTTAAATCTCTAACATTGAATACATTAATGCTCGTTCACTAGGTTACATATTTAAGATACCATGAGTTTAAAACATTTGTTCAAAGTTACAATGAAAAAGTGTCAAAGGTTTTTTTTTTTTTATATTCAAAAGATAAGGAAAGAAGTGCTAGTTGAAGTGTTTCCTGAATAAGTAGGTCTTCAAACGCCGCTTGAAAACAGCCAGTGACTCAGCTGTCCGGACCTCTAGGGGAAGTTCATTCCACCACCTTGGTGCCAGAACAGAGAAGAGTCTTGTAGTATACTTGCCTCTTACCCTGAGAGATGGTGGAACAAGTCGAGCAGTGTTGGTAGATTGGAGGTTACGGGGTGCAGTGCGAGGAATGATGAGGGCTTTTAGGTAAGAGGGAGCTGGTCCATTTTTGGCTTTGTAGGCCAGCATTAGTGTTTTGAATCGTATGCGTGCAGCTACCGGAAGCCAGTGGAGGGATCGCAGCAGCGGGGTGGTATGCGAGAACTTTGGCAGGTTGAAAACAAGCGGGCAGCTGCATTTTGGATCATTTGCAGAGGACGGATTGCGTTCATAGGTAGACCTGCCAGCAGTGCATTGCAGTAATCCAGTCTAGAAATGACAAGAGACTGAACAAGTACCTGAGCAGTCTGTGTGGACAAAAATGGCCGAATCCTTCTAATGTTGTAGAGAAGAAACCGACATGAGCGAGTCACATTAGCAACATGAGAGGAAAAGGACAGTTGATTGTCCATGATTACCCAAGGTTGCGAGCTGTGGCTGAAGGGGGGGCACATCGTTGTGCAAGGATATAGCAAGATCGTGACCTGGGGATGAATCACCTGGGATGAACAGCAGTTCAGTTTTGCTAGGATTGAGCTTTAACTGATGAGCAGTCATCCATGATGAAATTTCTGCCAGACATGCTGAGATCCGGTCAGAAGCCGTGGCATCTGAGGATGGGAAAGAGAAGATAAGTTGTGTATCATCAGCATAGCAGTGGTAAGAGACCCCATGTGATGAGATAACTTCACCAAGAGAGTGAGTATACAGGGAGAAAAGAAGAGGACCAAGTACTGAGCCCTGTGGGACACCAGTGGAGAGTCTGCATGGAGCAGATGTCACTCCCCTCCATGTTACCTGATATGAGCGTCCTTCCAGGTAGGAAGCAAACCATTCCCAAGCTGATCCGCAAATCCCAAGACTCTTGAGGGAGGATAAGAGAGTCTTGTGGTTGACTGTATCAAACGCTGCTGAAAGGTCAAGGAGGATAAGGACGGATGAGAGTTTGGCTGATCTAGCAGCATGTAGTTTCTCAGAGACATCCAAAAGGGCTGTCTCTGTAGAGTGAGCTGCTTTAAAGCCAGACTGGTTGGGGTCTTGGAGGTTGTTCTGTGAGAGATAGACAGACAGTTGATTATAGACAATGCGTTCAAGAATTTTTGAAAGAAATGAGAGAAGTGATACCGGTCTGTAGTTACTGATGTCTGATGGATCCAGAGCAGGTTTCTTTAGGATGGGAATAAACCTTGCTCTCTTGAAAGTAGTTGGTACCTGACCAGATGCTATGGATCTATTGATGATAGTGGAAATGAAGGGCAAAAGTTCTTGCAAGATTGTCTGGAGCATAGTGGTAGGGAGCGGATCCAATGGGCAGGTGATAGGATTGCAGGACTGGATGAGTTGTAAAATCTCTTCTGCTGCCACAGTTGAGAAATGTGACAACGAAGGTGTAATGGAATGCATACTCTGAGATGTAAGTGCAGTCGGGGCTGAAGTGAAGGTCCAGCAGATTTCCTCAATCTTCTCCTGGTAGAAAGAAGCAAAGTCTTCTGCAGTCAGGGAGGATGAAGAAGGTGGAGCCGGGGGGTTGAGCAAAGAAGAGATGATGTTGTGGAATTTCTGAGGGTCATGTGAGGAAGATTCAAGCTTTTCCTTGTAGAAGGAAGTCTTGGCAGAAGTCACATCTGAGGAGAACTTGACAAGAAGTGTTCTGTAAAAATCAAGATCTGCATCAAGTTGTGATTTCTTCCACTTTCTCTTCGATTGTTGCGCAGCACATCTGAAAGCCAAGGAGCAGAACAAGTTTTCTTGGGTTTAGTGAACATAGGGCAGAGGAAGTCCATAGTTGAGGAAAGAGATGAGAGGAAAGTATCTATGGCTGAGTCCAAGGGTAGTGAGGAAAAAGACTCAGGATCAGGAAGGGAAGAAAGAGTGCCAGAAGCTACAGATGAAGGGGAGACAGAGTGAAGGTTGCGGTGAGTAAGAGCGAGAGGGTGAGAGGTAGTTTTAGTTAGGATAGGTAGAGTGATGGTGAAGGATACCAGGTGATGATCAGAGACGTGGAGTGGGGTAGCAGTCACGTCTGTAGCTGGAGAAGGACGGGTGAAAACCAGGTCCAGGACATTGCCTCCTTTGTGTGTGGGGATGTAGCTGTTGAGTGTGAGGGTGAATTAGTCGAGAAGAGACAGGAGGGAAGAAGAATGTAGCTTGTCAGAAAGGAGGTTGAAGTCACCAAGCACTGTCAGGGGGGAGCTATCGGAAGGGAAAGCATTAAGCAGTGAGTCCATTTCTTCCAGGAAGTCTCCTAGGGGACCAGGAGGGCAGTAGACAACAATGATAACAAGGTTGATAGGAGAGGTAACTGAAATGGCATGCAATTCAAAAGAAGAGATAGTTAAATGAGACAAGAGGAGAGGTGTAAAGCACCATTTCCTTGACAACAATAAACCTGTACCACCACCCCTGCCTGTTTCTCGTGGTGAGTGAGAGAAAGCATAGGCAGAGGATAAAGCAGCTGGTGTAGCAGTGTCCTGTGGGGATATCCAGGTCTCTGTTAGAGCAAGAAAATCAAAGGAGTAATGGGAAGTTAAAGCAGAGATAAAATCAGCTTTCTTTACAGCAGACTGACAATTCCAGAGCCCACCTACCACTACTGTTTGAGACTTACACAACAGAGGAGGGTAGATGAGGTTACTGGGATTGTGACCTCTGCTCTGTAGATGAGAGCGTCTGCGAGAGTAGGCCTTGAGTACAGAGATGGGTTTAAGGCACATATTTGTAGTCAAACAAGCATGAGAATTAAGGTACAGTAGAATATATCAAACAGTACTAGACACTAATGTTAGAGAGAGATTCTGACAATCCGAGAACCTTCAATTTAAATAGGTAAGCCCTGCCCCCAATTCACACCTTAAGAGAGACTGAAACTACTCCTGATTAATCAGCTGGGAGAACAACAAAGACCAACCCTATAAAATCAACAATGGTATAGAATATAACACAATTCAAATCACACTACTCTAGAACAAAGTGAGTTAAGCAGATAGTATACAAAAGACAGGAACCTACTTTACCAGAAGACAATATAATCAAATGTACAGAGTTAAAGCACACATACACACATATACACACAAACACACACACACACACTCATATACACACACATAGATACACAAACACACACATACCCACGCATACATACACACACACATACACAAACATACACACATACACACACTTACACACATACACACAAACACAAACACTCATATACACACATACACACACACAAACACACACATATACACACACACACACACACTCGGATCACTCAGATTATTTGTAGATAATTTCTTTCTATTTCCAGTACAGTTATTTTTAATAAGAACCTTTATGTACATCATGTGTATCTTTAGTCATGTTAGAATAAAACTCGAAATACATGAATACAAACTATTTTAAAGATTAGATTGAAGCAAGCGATATTTACACACATAGTTTTTTTTATTACATTTAGAAATATTCTGTGATAAATACCTGTAGTTGCTTTTGATTTTGTATGATTGAGTGTGTGTTAGTGTGTGTGTTTGTTAGTGTGCGTGTGTGTGTGTTAGTGTGTGTATGTGTGTGTTAATGTGTGTGTGTGTTTGTGTGTATGTGTGTGTGTGTGTGTGTGTGTGTGTGTGTGTGTGTGTGTGTGTGTGTGTGTGTGTGTGTGTGTGTGTGCAAATGATCCAAAATGCAGCTGCACTTTTCAACCTGCCAAAGTTCTCACATACCACCCAGCTGCTGCGATCCTTCCACATTCTAAACATGCTGACCTACAAAGCCAAAAACAGACCAGCTCCCTCTTACCTAAAAGCCCTCATCATTCCTCGCACCCCACACTCTCAGATCTGCCATCACTGCTCGACTGGTCCCACCATCTCTCAGGGAAAGAGGCAAGTATACTACAAGACTCTTCTCTGTTCTGGCACCAAGGCGGTGGAATGAACTTCCCCTAGAGGTCCGGACAGCTGAGTCACTGGCTGTTTTCAAACGGTGGTTGAAGACCTACTTATTCAGGAAACACTTCAACTAGCACTTCTTTCCTTATCTTTTGCATTTAAAAAAAAACACAACCTTTGACACTTTTTCATTGTAACTTTGAACAAATGTTTTAAACTCATGGTATCTTAAGTATGTAACCTAGTGAGCAGCATTAATGTGTACAATGTTAGAGATTTAAGCACTTATGTACGTCGCTCTTGATAAGGGCGTCTGTCACATGCTGTAAATGTAAATGTGTGTTAATGTGTTTGTGTTAATGTTTGTATGTTATTGTGTGTGTGTGTGTGTGTGTGTGTGTGTTTGTGTCTGTTAATGTGTGTGTTAATGTGTGTGTCTGTTAATGTGTGTGTGTGTGTGTTAATGTGTATGTGTTAATGTTTGTGTGTGCAATGTGTGTGAATGTGTGTGCGTGTGCACGTGTGTGTGTGTGTGAATGTGTGTGCTTTAATGTGTGCGTGTTTCTGTTTGTGTGTTAATAAGTGTGTGTGTGTGTGTGTGTGT
>NC_062533.1:18619925-18649925 GCF_022655615.1 Tachysurus fulvidraco
TTTAAATTGAAGGTTCTCGGATTGTCAGAATCTCTCTCTAACATTAGTGTCTAGTACTGTTTGATATATTCTACTGTACCTTAATTCTCATGCTTGTTTGACTACAAATATGTGCCTTAAACCCATCTCTGTACTCAATACCTACTCTCGCAGACGCTCTCATCTACAGAGCAGAGGTCACAATCCCAGTAACCTCATCTACCCTCCTCTGTTGTGTAAGTCTCAAACAGTGGTGGTAGGTGGGCTCTGGAATTGTCAGTCTGCTGTAAAGAAAGCTGATTTTATCTCTGCTTTAACTTCCCATTACTCCTTTGATTTTCTTGCTCTAACAGAAACCTTGATATCCCCACAGAACACTGCTACACCAGCTGCTTTATCCTCTGCCTATGCTTTCTCTCACTCACCACGAGAAACAGGCAGGGGTGGTGGTACAGGTTTATTGTTGTCAAAGAAATGGCGCTTTACACCTCTCCTCTTCTCTCATTTAACCATCTCTTCTTTTGAATTCCATGCCATTTCAGTTACCTCTCCTATCAACCTTGTTATCATTGTTGTCTACTGCCCTCCTGGTCCCCTAGGAGACTTCCTGGAAGAAATGGACTCACTGCTTAATGCTTTCCCTTCCGATAGCTCCCCCCTGACAGTGCTTGGTGACTTCAACCTCCTTTCTGACAAGCTACATTCTTCTTCCCTCCTGTCTCTTCTCGAATAATTCACCCTCACACTCAACAGCTACATCCCCACACACAAAGGAGGCAATGTCCTGGACCTGGTTTTCACCCGTCCTTCTCCAGCTACAGACGTGACTGCTACCCCACTCCACGTCTCTGATCATCACCTGGTATCCTTCACCATCACTCTACCTATCCTAACTAAAACTACCTCTCACCCTCTCGCTCTTACTCACCGCAACCTTCACTCTGTCTCCCCTTCATCTGTAGCTTCTGGCACTCTTTCTTCCCTTCCTGATCCTGAGTCTTTTTCCTCACTACCCTTGGACTCAGCCATAGATACTTTCCTCTCATCTCTTTCCTCAACTATGGACTTCCTCTGCCCTATGTTCACTAAACCCAAGAAAACTTGTTCTGCTCCTTGGCTTTCAGATGTGCTGCGCAACAATCGAAGAGAAAGTGGAAGAAATCACAACTTGATGCAGATCTTGATTTTTACAGAACACTTCTTGTCAAGTTCTCCTCAGATGTGACTTCTGCCAAGACTTCCTTCTACAAGGAAAAGCTTGAATCTTCCTCACATGACCCTCAGAAATTCCACAACATCATCTCTTCTTTGCTCAACCCCCCGGCTCCACCTTCTTCATCCTCCCTGACTGCAGAAGACTTTGCTTCTTTCTACCAGGAGAAGATTGAGGAAATCTGCTGGACCTTCACTTCAGCCCCGACTGCACTTACATCTCAGAGTATGCATTCCATTACACCTTCGTTGTCACATTTCTCAACTGTGGCAGCAGAAGAGATTTTACAACTCATCCAGTCCTGCAATCCTATCACCTGCCCATTGGATCCGCTCCCTACCACTTTGCTCCAGACAATCTTGCAAGAACTTTTGCCCTTCATTTCCACTATCATCAATAGATCCATAGCATCTGGTCAGGTACCAACTACTTTCAAGAGAGCAAGGTTTATTCCCATCCTAAAGAAACCTGCTCTGGATCCATCAGACATCAGTAACTACAGACCGGTATCACTTCTCTCATTTCTTTCAAAAATTCTTGAACGCATTGTCTATAATCAACTGTCTGTCTATCTCTCACAGAACAACCTCCAAGACCCCAACCAGTCTGGCTTTAAAGCAGCTCACTCTACAGAGACAGCCCTTTTGGATGTCTCTGAGAAACTACATGCTGCTAGATCAGCCAAACTCTCATCCGTCCTTATCCTCCTTGACCTTTCAGCAGCGTTTGATACAGTCAACCACAAGACTCTCTTATCCTCCCTCAAGAGTCTTGGGATTTGCGGATCAGCTTGGGAATGGTTTGCTTCCTACCTGGAAGGACGCTCATATCAGGTAACATAGAGGGGAGTGACATCTGCTCCATGCAGACTCTCCACTGGTGTCCCACAGGGCTCAGTACTTGGTCCTCTTCTTTTCTCCCTGTATACTCACTCTCTTGGTGAAGTTATCTCATCACATGGGGTCTCTTACCACTGCTATGCTGATGATACACAACTTATCTTCTCTTTCCCATCCTCAGATGCCACGGCTTCTGACCGGATCTCAGCATGTCTGGCAGAAATTTCATCATGGATGACTGCTCATCAGTTAAAGCTCAATCCTAGCAAAACTGAACTGCTGTTCATCCCAGGTGATTCATCCCCAGGTCACGATCTTGCTATATCCTTGCACAACGATGTGCCCCCCCTTCAGCCACAGCTCACAACCTTGGGGTAACCATGGACAATCAACTGTCCTTTTCCTCTCATGTTGCTAATGTGACTCGCTCATGTTGGTTTCTTCTCTACAACATTAGAAGGATTCGGCCATTTTTGTCCACACAGACTGCTCAGGTACTTGTTCAGTCTCTTGTCATTTCTAGACTGGATTACTGCAATGCACTGCTGGCAGGTCTACCTATGAACGCAATCCGTCCTCTGCAAATGATCCAAAATGCAGCTGCCCGCTTGTTTTCAACCTGCCAAAGTTCTCGCATACCACCCCGCTGCTGCGATCCCTCCACTGGCTTCCGGTAGCTGCACGCATACGATTCAAAACACTAATGCTGGCCTACAAAGCCAAAAATGGACCAGCTCCCTCTTACCTAAAAGCCCTCATCATTCCTCGCACTGCACCCCGTAACCTCCAATCTACCAACACTGCTCGACTTGTTCCACCATCTCTCAGGGTAAGAGGCAAGTATACTACTAGACTCTTCTCTGTTCTGGCACCAAGGTGGTGGAATGAACTTCCCCTAGAGGTCCGGACAGCTGAGTCACTGGCTGTTTTCAAGCGGCGTTTGAAGACCTACTTATTCAGGAAACACTTCAACTAGCACTTCTTTCCTTATCTTTTGAATATAAAAAAAAAAAACCTTTGACACTTTTTCATTGTAACTTTGAACAAATGTTTTAAACTCATGGTATCTTAAATATGTAACCTAGTGAACGAGCATTAATGTATTCAATGTTAGAGATCTAAGCACTTATGTACGTCGCTCTGGATAAGGGTGTGTGTGTGTGTGTGTGTGTGTGTGTGTGTGTGTGTGTGTGTGTGTGTGTGTGTGTGTGTGTGTGTGTGAGACAAAATGATGACTCTGTTATTCTCTCCTGTGAAAGACAGAGCAGAGGTACATACACCACGGATCCTGAACCTCAGCATGGTTCATGTTCACACACAACATGCCATCAGACTCCACTGAACACATAAGACTTGTAGAGACTAGAAATACTTCACCATGTCTTCACACTCATCACACTCATCACACACGACCTGCAAATCTCTCAATATTTATTACCTCACTGTACGTATCTGAGTCAAATTATCTGCTTAGTGTAGAAAAGACAAAACTGTACAAGTGCGTGATAAATAATTAGAGGAATAATTTGCATATTATTTGCATATATTGTTATAAAATCTATTGAAAAAGGTCTGGTTTCATTTCAGTCCAAGTAAAGTTTCAACACCATATAATAACATGGCAGACATTTATGTCTTCTTCTTCTTCTTCTTCTTCTTCTTCTTCTTCTTCTTCTTCTTCTTCTTCTTCTTCATTTTCCTCTTCTTCCTTTTCTTCTTCTTCTTCTTCTTCTTCTTCTTCTTCTTCTTCTTCTTCTTCTTCTTCTTCTTCTGATTTTACTTATTAAGATTGGATCAGATTCTTTGCTTTTCTTTTTTTACTGTAAGGTTTGTCTGGTTTACAGATTGGATATTTTAATGTATTACTGTATACATTGTCCATATAAATATATATATATATACACAATTAGCTGGTGGGTCTTTAACATGAAGCTACCTGAAGAACCCTGTTTTCTACTTAATGTCTCGAAATGTTTCCAAGATTCAGGCTGCGTCTCAGGCCGCGCTCTGGCTCCCTAGGTAGTGAACGAGTGTGTAGTGTAGAGGAGTTGTGTAAAGGAGTTGTGGCTCTGGTATGGACTCAGACTCACCACACACTGAGACACTGATCACTCCAAGTCCTCATCAGTCAGTGTACAAACCCAAATATATCAAATCTTTTAGTTTCCTATACCTCTTAGAAATGTCTTCACTTCATCACACACTTTTCTCTCATGCTACTTCGAGCAGGATCGTAGGCTCGCTAGTGGACTTTTTAAACTCGTTCCACACTTCAAAACAACCTCAAATAAAGTCCACGATAAAAAAGTCTTTTTGTGACCAACTGAGACACGACGTAAACTGGCCGATGCCCTGATCAGGGCCCTGACCAGTGAACTATAGAGTGGATTGAGAAGCAGTCTTGCTCTTTTAGCTCCTGGACGGAGTGCCAACCCATCGCAGGGCACACACACACACACTTTCATTCACTCACACACTCACACACTACGGACAATTTTTTATAGAGATGCCAATCAACCTACCATGCATGTCTTTGGACCGGGAAAGGAAACCGGAGTACCCGGAGGAAACCCCCAAGGCACGGGGAGAACATGCAATCTCCATACACACAAGGTAAAGGTGGGAATCTAACCCCCAACCTTGGAGGTGTGAGGCGAACGTGATAACCACTAAGCCACCGTGACCCCCTAAAATAAACCATTTCTGGTTTAATTAAAATACAGAAAATTTTATATTTTAAGGTTAAATAAGTTTTGTGATACACATCAACACATGAGCCAACAATGTATTTATTAAAAGCAGGGAAACAAGTAAACACAACAGAGTTTGTTTTAATAAAATGTAAATCTGTAGAAATGAACTGAAAACAGACATACACACACACACACACACACACACACACACACACACACACACACACACACACACACACACACACACACACACACGCACACAAACACACACACCCCTAATATGTGAGCGTGTCTCTATCAGATTTATTTATATATTATTACTCAAGCTCCATCATCTGGCTGAAATTCTCTCTCTCTCTCTCTCTCTCTCTCTCTCTCTCTCTCTCTCTCTCTCTCTCTCTCTCTCTCTCTCTCTCTCTCTCTCTCTCTCTCTCTCTCACACACACACACACACACACACACACACACACACAGATAATGATTCAAAAATGATGGTGAATGATATGAGGTCAGAATTGTTTCGTTATTCTGAATAAATACACTATGATCCACAAATAAATATAAAGAGTTTCACAAATATTTTTACAAATTTCACAAAAAGAAATGAATTTCACAAATAAATAAAATGGGATTTGCAAAAAAAAAAAAAAAATTATAAATTGTATTTATTTGCGAATTGCTTCCTGCTCATTTGTGAATCACTGCACGCATTTGTGAATCGCTACCATTGAAATTGGTAAAGCTACAGTTGATCTCCCATTCAATGGCCTCATCAAGGTTACCTGCTATAATGGCAGCGTGCTGGAGTTTAAAGGCAGTGGAACCTACAAGGGTGTCGCTTACTCTGATGGAAACGTGGTTGTCAATTAATCAAACAAACCTCTTGGTGAAGGTTTGAGTTAAATTCTCAATTCTGGCTATAAATAATATTATGCTTTGTGTATGGGCTTAATAAAATCCCAAGAGTCTAAGCTTTCAAACAATATAACATTTAACCGTGTATTTAATGCTTAAAACGAGTTGGTGGCGTGTCTTGGACAGCACGGCGGTCACATATGTTGTTTCTCGGCGGTCACATATGTTGTTGTTCTGCCATTTGTATAACTTTTTGTTGTTTTAAACTGTCAGTGTAGTTTTTAGAATTTTTTATTTCACTTTAAACTAATGTCCTTTTAAGAGCAGCAACGGCTCTTTTAAGAGCCACCCATTAAATTAAGCGCATTTTTTCTTTGTCTCCTCACATAAACTTATTTTTAAAAAACTTAAATTTTTAAACATATGACACGTATATCACAAAGAATGATAAGAATGACTGTAGTATAATAAAGCTTGGGTATTGTTAGATGCGCCATTCTGCACATTAGTGAATTAATACATAAAACCGCAAAGGCTTTCTCATGTTCCTGGATGGCTTAGTGGATAGTGAATCTGTTTAGCATGCAGAGATTCGGGGTTCGAATCCACCTTTGGACAGTTTAAATTTTTTCTAAAACTTTATAATAAAGTTTCCTTAGTTGACATTAGTTACCACATTACTTAACATGAACTAATAATGAACTGCACTTCTACAGCATTTATTAATTTTGTTCATGTTAATTTCAACATTTACTAATACATTATTAACACCATGTTAACATTACTTAATATACTGTGAACTAACATGAACAAAGAATAAACTGTATTTTAACAAAGATTACTAAATACAATAATTTATTGCTCATGGTTATTAATTTTAGTTAATACATTAGATTTGAACTAATGATCCTTATTGTAACATGATTATATTTTTTCCCAGTAAAATCACTGATTGATGCTTTAGTTCAAGATCTTCATGGCGCTTGTTTCAGGAAAAGATAAATGGATTTTCAGGTGTGCTCTTTTGTTGCAGGTGAGAAACTAGTCTGCAAATATAACCATAGTAACAGTTTTGCAGCCATACCCTAGCAACCATGTAGTGCACCTTACGAACCATATTGCAATATAAAGAAGCCATATCTCAGTTACACAACATAAAACACTCAGCACGATGAGGGGAACTGATGTCACGTTTAGCCCCGCCCCCAAAATAAGCGGAATCAAAAATTTAGCACAACATGGACATGTCACATATCAAAACACTCAGCACGATGAAGGGAACTGACGTCACGTGCAAGCACATTCACATTTTCTTTAGGAAATGTACCGCTCTAGTTTTCAATGCTACTATCTCACTTAAGTAATTACAAAAGCCAATCTGCACCAGCAAAAAATATGGGTCAGGCAACCACCTGAACACCAGCAAATCCTGTATGGCTCTCCTGGTATTTTCTGCTGTCAACAATAAGTCCTAATTAAAAGGTTCAGTTCTGGAGGTAACAAACAGAAAAAGTCAAGCTTCCAAAAATCTTGAAAACTTACTTAGTTCTTTGTTTCTGTAGGTTCAAAACCATCACTTGAGTCACCTGCAGAAACTTACAGCACATCACAATGCTTGTGAAGAACGATACATGAAGGCGTACACAAAATCTATAAATGAAGAACGGGAGAAGACTTTATTTTTATATCAGCCCATGAAAGTGGAGGTTAGTGTTTTTTTGTATGGCTTTGTCAGTCTAAGGTTTGTGTCATTTTTCAACATCACATCAAGCTTGTGTTTTTCAGTCAGCACGCTAGTCAGCAGTTATCCCACAAATTGGTAATGCAGTAGAAGCTCTGGGTTAGATTTAACCCCAGGTCATAGCTCATTATGGACCCTAGACAGTGAGCTACAGGACTCCCCATAATATCCTTCCAGATGATCTACTACAGTTTAAATAAAAATGATAGGGATTTCTGGTGGCAGTCTGCCTTTCCCAATGTTGATGAGATCTGCTATGCTGTACAGTGAAACAGTACACCTGATTTATTGTTTCTTTTTTTGTAGTTAAAAATGTGACTTTGAATGCATTTTCCTGATTATTTTTCAGGAAGTACAACAGTCCTCTGATGAGACTGATGATACCATGATCATTGACCTCACACCAGCCCGGGACCCGTACCCAAGTGTACCTGAGCTTAGAAGAACCGACAGTGTAATTTAATTTAATCTTTACTTGTTAATATGAACAATATTCCAATTAAGACAAAAGTAATTGAGCCATTGTACTGCAGTACATTTTCAGATCTGCCAAACTTCTGAAACATTTCTGAAAACCACATTGCACCCCTTCACATTGTGTATCACTCCTCTCTGCCTTTACTCGTTTCTCATGAATGTTTCACTTTGGACAGGAATTTACAGGTTTAATATTTCGTTTGTTTCGGCATTTTGGATCAAGACTTCTGAGTTCTAACTCTAAGCTTTTATTCATAGCTGAATAGGAAAATGCTTGGATATGCAACAGAAGAATCTCAGTCAAGTTCAGAGTTCAGTGAGGATGAGTACATACCAAAGACAGGAGAGTCAGACGGTAGCAGTTCCGCAGAGGAAGAGAGTTTAGCGAAAAAAATTAAAAAAGAGCATAAGAAAAAAAGAGATGAGTCAAAAACATCAAAATCCCAACAATGTAAAAGAAAGCGTGTGACATGTTCTAGTTCATTGGTGAGCAGTGGAACAAAAGAATCCTCTTCTTTGAACACAACTGACACTGGACATCTGACAAAGATGACAGCGGAGAATCATCTTCACCTGTTAATTTAAATGCTCAGGTCATGATGCTGAAGAAGAAAACGGATGGCAGCAGGCTGTACAGCAAAAAGTTCTACTGCTTGTTCTGCACTAAACCATTCAGTAAAATGATGCGTCACTTAGAATTAAAGCACAGAGATAAGCCAGAGGTGGCAAGAGCTGTTGTGTTTCCGAAAGGTTCTAAAGAGCGACGATTACAGCTGAGTTTACTGAGAAATAAATGGAACCATTGCCATAATACTCAGGTGCTTAAAGAAGGGAAAGGAATGGTGATACCTCAACAGCAATCCATTTCACCAGTAACAGCATATTATTATTTGCATTGTGTGAACTGTGAGGCTGTAAGAAGATCTTTATGGAGGCACATGAGATGCCAGAGATGCCAGCTAAACCAGAAAGTCAAAGGAATGAAGTCAGGGAAAAATAGAGTTCAAGCCCTTTGTATGTATAATGAACCAGTTCCAGAGAATGTGAATGCACGATTTTGGAGAATGCTACTGGGCATGCATGACTATGAGATAACACATGTTGTCCGGAAAGAGGAAGTCATATTGAAATTAGGGCAACATCTGTTTAATAAGCATGGCCATGATGTCACAAAACACAAATATATCAGGTGAAAATTGCGAGAGACAGGGCGTCTAGTCATCGAAGGGAAAAAAAAACAGCAAGTTGAAGGAGGTATGAGATTTCTTCATCCCAGCTAATTTCCCTCATGTCATTAAAGCAGTTCACAGTGTGGCTGGCTTGAATGAGGAGACAAGCACTTACAAAACACCATCTTTAGTACTGAAGCTTGGGCAGAACCTCAAGAGGATGGCAAACATTGTTGAATGTGAGGCGATAATGTCAGGTGATAAGAACACCATTAGAAATGTGCAAGCCTTCAAACAAATCTGTGAAACTAAATAGAGTGAGTGTGTCTCATCCCTGGCCATCCGGAATTTGAGCGAGGCAAAGTGGAACTCTCCACAACTTCTTCCTTTTGCTGAAGATGTGAAAAAAATGCATCAGTATCTTGACAGACAGCGTAACGAGAGCCAAACTACTTGAAAAAGAACCAAGTAACAAGCACTGGGCAGAAGTTGCAAAAGTGACACTCTGTCAGGTGATTCTGTTTAGTCGTAGAAGGGAAGGAGAGGTATCTAAGCTGACCCTTACTGCCTTTACATTGAGGGACACCTCACTGACTCATCCAGATATAGAACTCGCTCTGACAGATCTTGAAAAGAACCTGTGTAAGCACTTCCAGAGAATTGAGATAAAAGGCAAACATGGACGAAAAGTCGCCGTTCTTTCACCCCTGATATGGTGACCTCAATGGAGTTACTTGTAAAGACTCGCAGTAACTGTGATGTGCCTGATGAGAACGTGTTCATGTTTGGACGACCACAAGCACTGAGTCACTTCAGAGGATCAGACATTATTCGTCAGATTGCTCGAAGCTGTGGAGCAGAACACCTTGAAGCGTTATCCTCCACTAGACTGAGAAAGCACATGGCCACTATGTCCAAGGTCCTTAATTTGAAAGACACTGAAATGGATGACCTTGCTGACTTTCTAGGACATGACATCAGGGTGCATCGGCAGTACTACAGGCTACCTGAAGGTACAATGCAGCTGGCGAAGATTCTTCTAGCCATGGAGAGAGGACAATTATCTCAATTCAAAGGAAGGAATCTAGATGAGATCCAGATTGATCCACAAGGTAAAACAGGCCTGAGTAAATTAAGATGTTTTAAATTCCATGTTATAGTTAACACAAACACCATCATTGGTTATAGATTATTTGATGAATGTAGCAGTTTAAAAAATATTTCTCCACTTATTTAACTATAATCATTTTCTCTGTGCTTGCTGTGTTTACTAGAAAGACTGATGGACAGTGAAGGATCAGACTCTGAAGATGAGAAAGAAGATGATGCTTCACCTCCACCCTCAAATTCTGCAGGTATGTAGTCAGCTAATGTAGGAAATGATGGGAAAACTAGGGGTGAAATATTACTGGAAGAAAACAATTAAGTGATTAATGATATTTAGGAGTTCTTATTGAATCAATTAATAAAAGAGCTATTTTTTAATCCAGACAAATCAAAGAAGTCGACTGCTGAAGTTGGACATCACCAAAATCATCAACCAGCTAAAGGTAATGATATTCTGATACTGAAAACAAATGATAATATTGTACTTGTAAAGAAACTGCATTCTGTTCAGGGCTTTAAAGTGAGTGATTTGAATATCTTTTACTTATTATTTTTCTTATGCTATATTTTAATATCCGAGGAAAGGATTAATTGATAAGATTTTTTTTTTTTGTAATTTTACCTGTTTATCTTTTGTTCAAAAGTACAGCAGCTGATTGGCAATGACTTGGAAGAACAATACACAACAAAGACTAAGCTGTTTTTCAAATGTCTTATGAAATGGGTCACTGTATTTTCTCTCAAAATTCAAAAGTAATTTCAATAGGAATCTGCACCAGGACACATTTTTTAGATTGTTTGCTTTTGGTCACCCTGGACCAATATAATTCAATCATGTGTACAGTTTTTAATTAGCAATAACCGAATTCAGACATGTATCTACAATGTTTAATTACTGAAGGCTTAAACATGTCAAGAAAGTTAAAGGTCCTCCTGAATTAAGTTATAACCATAACTTATATAAAGGTGCCAGAATTACAACTATGCAAGTGAGCAGTCCAGCACAAATGTGTTTACAGTATAAAACTGTAAAACAATTAAAAAAGACAAACTGATGCTTGTGTATTAATCTGATATGTTATGCGTCACTTTTATCACAATTATTATTTTTTTTTCCAGGATCTTCACAAAACCCACGGAGAAAGTGGTCTACAGAGGAGATACAGGCTGTGGAACAGACTCTGATGGACTACATCAGTTCTGGCAAGGTTCCTGGTAAAGCCCAGTGCATGGAGTGCATTGAAAAATCCCCAGCAGCACTTCAAGGGAGAGGTTGGGATGCAGTCAACGTTTATGTTAAAAATTGCATTGATTCCATGAAGGTGAAAAGCCTTTAATGGATGATTTTATTTATTTATTTTTTTCATATGTTTGTTAAATATGTTAAATATGTAATATGTTTAGTTTACGTGGCTGAAAAATAAATGTTAAAGATAATTAAGATGTCACTGATTCTTGTTTTTGTGGAATTCCCCAAATGTCCAAACTTTTCAGGTGGTTGTACATCAAATATCTTCTACCTATTATGTATATAGATATATTATATAGCAATATATCTTGCAACACGGTTGATCACATGCATGTTTTGTTTTAATTCAAATAGATTCCAGTACACACAGATCATTATTTATATCATAGACCATGGTGGTGTTAATGAACATGAACATTTCCTGTTTGTCATATAACATGAGTGTTGTAGATTCCAAAATGTGGAACTTTTCAGAATTGAAGAGAATTGAATGTGTTAAACAGGAAGTGAGGTAAGGCTTTTTTACTGTTTACTTTCTTAGAAATTGTCTATTCAAATACAAGAGATGATGGGAAATAGTGAAATGAAATGATTAAATAAAAACAGTTAAATTCTCCCTTTTAAACAACACTTTAGTCATGGTCTGAACTTAACCTTTATCTTTGTTAATGTTATACAGTTATAATTGCATATAAATTGGATAATCTGCAGATAAATTATAATAGTGACACCTAGCTGTTGTTGGTGGTAAGACAAAAATAGGCACGTTCCCACCTGTTACGCCCCGTCTAGGGGTGAGGGCGAAACATGAACGAGAACGAGACACCAGGGTTAACTGAAAGAACAATATTTTACTAGGAAAACAAGTGTACAAACGGGGGTATGTCTTCAGGAGCCGACAAAGCCAAAATAACAAACAAAATGGCTATTTATTGCAACGTTTAACTTCCCTACTAAACAAAAGAAAAAGAAAACACAAATCACTTCCCTATCTCCCTAAGAATAAACACAATCAAAAAAAGGTACAAACAAAATGGCATCGGTCTCCCTACTTCCCCAGAAATACTATATACAATTTAGCAAACAGGTCCAAACAAGGGCAATCCAGAATCAAAGTCAAAAGCACATGCAGGAGTCAGTATTAACAGGAAATGTTAAGAATATAAATACACAGAGCAATTTCACACAACTAGATAGCAGAAAGCAAATGATTACAGCAAATGAGCCAAAGAAGCTAAACAGGAAGTGGTGGTGGAGGCTTTTACAGGCCAGAGGGAGTCAGCTGACCAGCAGGGCGTGGCACCAGGTAAACCTCAGGAACCAATCAGGGTTTATCCTGCACAGAAACACAAACACCTCCCCAAAAACAGAAAACAAATAGAAAAGGATGTAACACCACCGGAATAGAAAAAACAGACAAAAATTGAGCTTTCTAAACTTGTGTATTTCTGAAAATAAAGATGATTTTTGGGAACCAAAAAATCCAAAAGAGACATCTGACTTAAAATTGTGGCCTTGATGTATTTAGAAATCAGTGTCACCTCCCAGTCAGGCGTCCCCACCATGTAGCAAAAACAAGTATGTGTGTGTGTGTTTTGGGTGCGTGTGTTAGTGGACATTTTATGTGTGCATTTTTGTGTCTGTATGTATGTTCATTGCACTGAAAAGGGCAAAAGTGTGACCTATTGCCCGACTAAATGTGGCTGGGTCAAACTGACCCGGGAGGACAAGATTAATTTTACTTGCAAAGTTCATAATTTGGAACAATCCTGCAAAATTTCAGGCAAATATGTGTAAGGAAACCCAAGTTATGACATTAAACTTTTCAGATGAGTCAAATAGACCCCGGGTCTGCACAAGGGTTATATAAATATCATATGTACTATGGCAATGACAAACTTTAGCACACAATTTTTTTTATATAAATTAAACAGACTATTTTGTATATATACGTTGTGAAGGTTTCACAGAGAGAGGTTTGGCCCTGCAAAGCTGCAAAACCCAATGGATTTAGTAGTGGGTGGCGAAGGGAAGCATGTTTCATTTTATGCTAGCACAGTATACATTCATCATTAATTTTTAGAGCCTTGGTCCAGAGGTGAGCTAAAAAACCCTCTCATACTTGCCAATCAATAGGGAAAAATTCTCACCTTGCCAGCGTTTTGTGCTCGACAGTGTATTCATCACCTGGACTCTATATATGCTCTATATAATTGTGTATGTGACAAAAGAAGTCTTGAATCTTGAGTCAATCATCTGTGGAGAAACAAATCTGAGATACAATTAAAGAGGTAAAAATAATCTATAAACATCTGTAACACATGGATGTGTATTTGTGTAATCAGTGTGATGATGTGATGATATCTCTGTGTTCTGTGTAGATGCTGAAGGATTTGACTTTGGATTGTAAAATATGTTAAAGTGTGAAGTGTTATGGATCTTCTACATCTGAATATGAATGATTCAGCTCCCAAACTGCTGGAAATGTGGGACGTGTTCTAACGCTTCATCACCATAACTGATTTATCCTGGAAAAAAGGTCTGAGGAGAGACTCCTGTCCTACACCAAACCTGGTGAGTTTCTTATTCTTAATGCTGAAAAACACAACAGGACAGAATTACAGACAAATTTAAACACATTGTTTATGAAAAACAGAAGCATAAATACACACATTAGATGTGACATTTTACAGCACACAGTGAATATTACTCAATATCATACAGTAAAGAGACAGTAAGTCAGTAACTCACTGTAGTGTCTCCAGTTTACAGTGTGGATCCTTCAGTAGATCAGAGAGCAGCTTCACTCCTGATTCTCCTGGTTTATTATTCCTCATATCCAGTTCTCTCAGGTGTGATGAGTTTGACCTCAGAGCTGAAGCCAGAGCAGCACAACCTTTATCTGTAATACTGCAATTACACA
The DNA here is from genome assembly GCF_022655615.1 of Tachysurus fulvidraco. Taxonomy (NCBI): domain Eukaryota; kingdom Metazoa; phylum Chordata; class Actinopteri; order Siluriformes; family Bagridae; genus Tachysurus; species Tachysurus fulvidraco. The sequence goes on from NC_062533.1 coordinate 18,634,171, forward strand.
TCCTGCAAGAAAGAAAACCTTCTCACACTTAACACACTCAGTTTTAGTATTGAAAACATGAACTACACAAAATCTTCATGTACAGTACATTTACTCTCCATCTCACACACACAACAATGACAATATATCAGATCACTACAATTACAGTTACCACAGAGGAGAACTGGATGTTGTAGTGTTTATTAAAACTGTGTGTGTGTGTGTGTGTGTGTGTGTGTGTGTGTGTGTGTGTGTGTGTGTGTGTGTGTGTGTGTGTGTGTGTGTGTACCTCAGTATCTCCAGTGTACAGTATGGATTCTTCAGTCTATCAGAGAGCAGCTTTACTCCTGAATCCTGCAGTTTATTGTTACTCAGGTTCAGTTCTCTCAGACTGGAGGAGTTTGAGCTGAGAACTGAGGACAGAAGTCTACAGCTTTCCTTTGTCAGTTTACTGTCACACAGACTGGAAGAGAAATGATGAAGTGTTTGATTTATAGTGAAATGAGGTGTTTCCATCAGTGAAAAATAAAGTGTCTACCTGAACACAATGAGCTCTGATACAGGTTAGAAATCTGGGTGTAATAGTCGACTCTGACCTCAGTTTTGTTCTTCATATCAATTAAAGTCACACAATTAAACAATTAAATCTCTAAAGTCACATTTTATCATTTGAGGAACACTGAAAAAGTTTGTCCATTTTAATGTAAAGAAGATAAAGAAAAACTTTCTCTACATACATTAATTCCAAGTAGATCAGATTAATGTAACCCTCTCTTTTATGTATTTCACACACACACACACAAAAAAAAAACTTTATCCATTACAGTTAGTAACCAAATCACTCCTATTTAAAGGAACTGTACTGGTTACCTGTGACATCCACAATCATTTTAATATAATCTCAAATATTTATTTAACATCAACAAATGCTGACTTCCTTAAGGTGAATTTTAATAAGAAGAAGCTTCAGTCAAACTGCTTTTAGAGTCGCTGCTCCCAGGATGTGGATCTCACTCTCAGTGTTTATCCATCAGTCACCTTCACTAAATACATTTACAAAGCAGGTTAAACACGTGTGTGTGTGTGTGTGTGTGTGTGTGTGTGTGTGTGTGTGTGTGTGTGTGTGTGTGTGTGTGTGTGTGTGTGTGTGTACCTCAGTATCTCCAGTGTACTGTGTGGATTCTTGAGTCCATCAGAGAGCAGCTTCACTCCTGAATCCTGCAGCTTATTGTTACTCAGGTTCAGTTCTCTCAGACTGGAGGAGTTTGAGCTGAGAACTGAGGACAGAAGTCTACAGCTTTCCTTTGTCAGATCACAGAGGTGCAGACTGGAAGAGAAATGATGAAGTGTTTGATTTATTTCTCTGATAGTGAATTGAGGTGTTTCCATCAGTGAGAAATAAAATGTCCCCCTGAACACAAGGTTCTAATATCAGGATAAAAAAATCTGTGTACAAATGTGGCAAGTAAGAATGCGCATCACAGAGAAAAGGATCCTGCGATTTTTTTGCAACATCACAAGAGAGAATGTAACCCTGACATTAAGATGTTTTTTTATCTACAGACGCTTAGCATCATCATTAAGGTGCCGTCTCCCATACTGGACCTGTGTTGGTTGTGTTGGTTCGAGGCTCAGAGCTGATCAAGTAGGATTAGTTAGTCTTATCCCTTTGAAAACGACTAGCCACATTATCAAGCCCTGTTTACAGGTATAATTTATAATTTGTTAACTTTATTATTCCTTATATTTATTAAAGTTTAATGATTTATAGCATTTATTGGTAATATTAAGTGTAAATAGTAGTTATATCCTGTTGGTACTTATAAATAGTGGCAGATACTATTTGCACCTCAGTATTGTTGTGCATTAAACATTATGTAATGATAACGGAGTGTAAAGATTGTTACATTATGAAGTCTTATAACAGACTGAATAGGAGCTTAGAATGTGAGAGTTTACAACACAAAGCATTAATCATCCTCTAAATAAATTCTCATAGCATCATCATTTTTAAATAATTTCCTAACAACCAGAGAGATTGAGATAGATCACTTTCAAGTTTGGGAGTTAGATACATGGTGAGACTGCTGAAAACTACACCAGGTTACCATGTAACCCAATTCCCTGAGAAGAGAACGAGACGCTGTGTCAAGGCTGACGTTATGGGAATGCTTCTACGAGGAAGTTGTGTCTGAAGCTCTGTGTGCACACACGGCAATTTAATGGCTCGGAAAGGACACTTGACAAATTGATTACGCGCCAGCAACTCCATATAAGGGCATCTACGTCAAGCTGCTCCAGCTTCTATTTGTCTGAAGGAAGCGCAAGATGCTGCTCTGGGTGTGGCCAGCAACGCAGCCTTCTCAGGGAACCGGGTTACATACGTAACCTGGTGTAGTTCCCTTTTGAGGGAACTTGATGCTGCATCAAGGCTGACGCTATGGGAAAGGCAATACCCACGGCACCACGCACCGGTCGATGACTGCGCCAGAGGCCGTGAGAGAGCACGAGCAGTCTTTGAACAGAACATCAAAGGCCCTGCAGGACCTGGGACCCCGGAGTGGGGTCCAAGTCCAGGTCATAGAACCTGTTAAAGGTGTGCGACAGGACCAACCTGCCGCAGCACAAATATTTTCAAGAGGGACACCACTGGCCAAAGCATTCGACGAGGCGATACCCCAGTAGAGTGAGCCCTGATGCCAAGAGGCGAGGCAAGACCGCGCACCTCATAGGCCTGAGTAATGGCCTCCACTACCCATTGTGCCAAGCACTGTTTGGAAACCGGATTACCCCTATTCCGGCTCCCAAAACAGACAAAAAGCCACAAGCTAGAACAATGGACATTTAATTAAATTCAATTCAAGTTTATTTGTATAGCGCTTTTTACAATTGACATTGTCTCAAAGCAGCTTTACAGAACATAAACATAGAACAAAGGGTTATTATAAGAATAATATAAAGATTAATAGATTACAAAATTCAAGATTAATATTAGATAGATTTAGTTCACAATGTGTATGTATATATCCCCAATGAGCAAGTCTGAGGTGATTCAGGCAGCAGTGGCAAGGAAAAACTCCCTTAGAGGTAAGGAAGAAACCTTGAGAGGAACCAGGCTCAAGGGGAACCCATCCTCATATCGGTGACACTGGAGGGTGTGATTATAAATATAAACAAATGTTGTATAGATGCAAAATATCACATGGAGTTCACATCTTTTTAGTACAGCAGAATATAAGTGTAGCTGGTAGATCTCTGGATGCCTCAGGATTCGCTGGGTCGGCGCCATCTCAGTGGTCCAAAATCTTCATCGCGCGGAAGACGATCAGGGCTGGTATAATTTCTGGATGCCTCAGGATGGGTAGAAGAGAGAAGCAATGAAGAGAGGGAAGGATGGAGCGGGAGATAAACAGGCGGATCGGTGTATCTTCTGCAGTGATACCGGTCTGTTGTGGTGAAGAAAAAGCTGAGCCGTAAGGCGAAGCTCTCTATTTACCAGTCAATATACGTTCCTACCCTCACCTATGGTCATGAGCTTTGGGTCATGACCGAAAGGACAAGATCCCGGATACAGGCGGCCGAAATGAGTTTCCTCCGCAGGGTGGGTGGGCGCTCCCTTAGAGATAGGGTGAGGAGCTCGGTCACTTGGGCGGAGCTCAGAGTAGACCCGCTGCTCCTCCACATCGAGAGGAGTCAGCTGAGGTGGCTCGGGCATCTGTTCCGGATGCCTCCTGGACGCCTTCCTGGGGAGGTGTTCCGGGCATGTCCAACCGGGAGGAGGCCCCGGGGAAGACCTAGGACACGCTAGAGGGACTATGTCTCTCGGCTGGCCTGGGAACACCTCGGTATTCCCCCGGAAGAGCTGGAGGAAGTGTCTGGGGAGAGGGAAGTCTGGGCATCCCTGCTTAGTCTGCTGCCCCCATGACCCGGCCCCGGATAAGCGGTAGAAGATGGATGGATGGACAACCACCTAGTAATGCATTACAATAGTCAAGTCTAGAGGTCATGAATGCATGAACTGGCTTCTCAGCATCAGATACAGACAGGATGTTTCTCAGCTTGGCAATATTTCTAAGGTGGAAGAATGCTGTTTTTGTAGTATGGGTGATAGGATTTTCAAAGGACAAGTTGCTGTCTAATATAACACCCAGGTCTTTCACTGTTGAGCTACTAGTAACAGTACATCCCTCTAAATGGAAGTTAACTTGTGAGAGTTTCTGTGTGCTGGTTTTTGGACCTATAAGTAGTATTTCTGTCTTATCGGAGTAACAGAAAATTACAGCTCAACCAATCTTTTATCTCTCTAAGGCGTTGAGTTAATTTTGACAATTCAGCTATTTCATCTGGTTTTGACGAGATATATAACTGTGTATCGTCGGCATAACAGTGGAAATTAATCCAATGTCTTCTAATGATGTTCCCTAATGGAAGCATGTATATCGAATAAAGCAGGGGTCCTAGGACTGATCCTTGAGGGACTCCAAAATTAACTGGCAATAAGCTGGAGGATTCACCATTTAATTCTACAAAATGGTATCGATCAGACAGGTAGGATCTAAACCAGCTTAAAGCCTGTCCATGAATACCTGTGTAATTTTGTAAGCGATCTATAAGAATGTTGTGATCAGGTCCGTGAACCAAACTTGAGATGACCAATGAGGAGAACAGAGGAGGTGACATTCTAGGAGAATGTTGACTCGGTTGTGGTGCACTCTGGCTAGGACTTGCGGGAGCAGAGCTACCTGGGGAAAGACGTACAGACGGAGCCATACCAAAGCATCCTGGCCCAACAGGGCTGGATGAGAGAGGGAGAACCACAGCGGAGAGTGGGTTGACTCCTTGGAGGCGAACAGATCCACTTCTGCCAAAGCTGAAAATCTGCCAAATTTGCTCCACCACATTGGGGTGGAGACGCCACTCCCCGGGCTTCAGCACCGGCCTTGACAAGAAGTCTGCCTCCCGATTTACACGCCCTGGAAAGAAAACTGCTCTGAGAGAAAGAAACCTGGTCTCTGCCCAAAGCAGAATCTGCTGCGCCAACCTGAACAGGGGGCACGAACACAAACCACCTTGATGATTGGGCGAATGCAAGATGTTGCCACGAATGGCAGCCTCAGTACTTAGCTCCTCAGTGTTTGTTTAGTTTTTGTTAGTTTTTCCTGTTCTTTGTCAAGAAAATCCGATCAGTTTCACTAGGGATGAGCTGCTGAACATTCGGCAGCACACACCACAAGATCCTTTACTGGTTTTTGAGTATTCCGACGTTTTGCTGAATATTGTAGTTGGCGGAGCGGATGCGCTGTTTAAGCGCTTCAGGACGCCCAGACGGGTCTACTCAGACAGCGCGGTCTAAGAACACTGCTGCCTAGCATCCATCTGGCGAATCTCCGCGCTCTTCCCAACAAAACGGACAAACTCCTTCTGCTCACCCGAAAAAATAAGGATTTTTCAAACTCTGCTGCTTTCTGCTTCATACAACTCATCGTGGTGGAGTCCCAATCTACTCCCAGAAAGGTGGTTCTCTGAGAAGGAGAAAGCACACACTTTCCTGGGTTCAGCCTGAGGCCTAAAGACCTCATGTGGGCAAGCACAGCATCTCTAGGACTGGCTGCCATACCCTTCAACAGGGCCAGAATGAGCCAGTCGTCTAGGTCAGTGGTCCCCAACCTTTTTTTCGCCGCGGACCATTCAATGTTTGCCGCGGTCATTTTACTGCGCCCCGCTGGGGGTGGCGGTTATACAATTAAATTAAAATAAATAATTTTTATTTAACTGTATTTAAACATTCCTTTTTAACTCACTACAATGCTAAATCAATGAGAACCCTGAGCTTGTTTCTTTGCAACGAGACGGTTCCATCTGGGGTAATAGGAGACAATGACACCCGAAGTGTGTTGCTTATGTCCAGTTTATTCTGTTGTTTTGTTTTGGTTGCTGTCACTGCAGAAAACCCCACTTCACACAGATAGCACGTCAGAAATGGCAATAGGGATGTAAGTGCTGTGGTGACAATCTCAGGGTATTCCGCCATGACTTTAATCCAGAACACCGGCAGAGTTTCTAACTTTCTAACGACATCTGTTTCGTGCTCATTTTTACTAATTTGTGGGTTAAATTTGAGCAAACACAATATACACGTACACCAAGCACTGTTAAACATGAGAAAGTACTGGTGAACAGAGAGAAGAGCGATACACACCTGCTCTCCACCAAAGCTACAACACCACTGCCGCTTGCAGCCGCTCAGCTCCAGAGGTCACCTAAACCCGGCCCGATATCATGATATTTTGCGCATACGCGGTATTGGGGCGGCTTTAGGTGACGTCTCTGAGCTCCCGGTTAACCTCTCGTCCATGGAAAGTCGCACAAACCCGATAGAGATACACCCCAGTAAATAAAATGGAAATAATTTAATGTTCCTTGGGCGGCCTGGTACCATTTGGTCCACGGATCGGTACAGGTCCACGGCCTGGGGGTTGGGGAACACTGGTCTAGGTAATTCAGTACACAGACGCCCTGGACACACAAAGGTGCCAGGGCAGCATCCAGGTGACTTTGTAGACGTGCGCGGTGAAAGGGCTAGGCCAAAAGGGAGAACACAATTCTGGTACGCTTCGTCCCCGAAAGCAAACCTGAGGAACTTCCTGTGCTCTGGCAGAATGCCTAAGTGAAAATAGGCAAGGAAGGAGAACGGACACAGACCTTACTGCCCCCCCGAATCGGCGAAGGCAGCAGGGCGGGCATTCCTGAATAGGACGCTCCTAGGAACCACAGCTCTCGGGCACCAGGATTCCTTTGTGGCCTGCCTGGCTGAGATGACGGACCTAAGGTCCCCTCTCACCTGACAGGTCTGGGCTCAGGTACGCTGACCAGCCTCCCTAGTCCAGACCTGCCAACCTTGGAAACATTTTTTGAGTAGCAACTTACTGCAGCGACACGGCGTGAGGTCAGGCACATTTGCTGGGCAGTGTTGATTAAGTTCACATGCTCACTCATTACAACGTTTTACTTAGCACATAGTTCTCACTCACCACCATATCTAGTTATTCAACATACAAGTAGACCATGAAGAACTCTTTTATTGAAAAGGCAACATAAAAACTATCTTAACAACTCTATGTATTGCCATAAATTACATCAACTGAATTAAACAGTAACTTCATATCTGACAACACATACATGTGTTAATTTTCTCAGCAATAATGCAAGACTCTAGATTTCACTACGGTTTTGACTGGCTGATCATATAATACCTCACTTTCTGCTTTTATTTCCCTGCCTTTTAAAAAAAAATCTGATGTCCATCAGATGTGATCTACAGGAGCCAGTAAAAAATTACATTAGTTTTGTCATGTTATAGCATGACCGCGTGCTATAAAAGGCATACGCGGACACTCGGGGATATTGATTTCTGCGTGCTCGGACGAGTTTGTCTTTTCCGTTAAAGTATGACGGCAATGCGTTTACAGGCATGACTTGCATTTCCTATATAAATACTAGCAAATAAAGTAAAACTTGATCTGTGCATAAAACTTAAACTTGAGGCACAACACCGGACACTTGAGCACATGCCCCAGTAAAGGAGTCTAACGATGCCTGTGGTTCGGCAGGGTTATTAAAATGGATGAAATTCACAATTCTGGCCGTTAAGTCCTCACTTGTAAAAAACAGTCACTGTAAGAAGAATTGAAGACGGACAGAGACAGATGAAAACCACATTCATTTTGACGGCTCTCCGCTTGTAGCGTTTAAGAGTTGTAAACTGGTGCTATGATTGTTGGAATTATTATTTTCCCAGGTTGCTGCCCAATGCGGTTACACCCATAGGCACATTGCCTGGTGCACAAATGCACAGACGGTTGAACTCAAAGGCATCAATGTTTTTTTTACAATGCGTATTTGGAAGTGACAAATCGTAGCAGCATACTTTGATGTCTGAATGCGTATCTGCTACACAAAATGCGTAAAGGTTGGCAGGTCTGCTTGTCCTAGATGGGGGCGGGGGGGATCTTTTTTCACTGACCAGAGTGAGCTAGAAGGGAGTAGGGTGCGGCTGGATGATTGCCAAGGCTGCTCACAAAGGCGAGGGAGAAATTCCCCATACCCATGTCTTTCAAGCCCTATAATGGCTGAATACTCAGACAAGGCTGGAGAAAAAATACGAGCTGAAAATGGATTTCTCCAAGACCTTGACCCCTCAGCATGGAGGTCGGGAAAAAAACGGCAGTCGTCTGCATGCAGGTGGCCTGCGGCCTGAAGTCAGAAAGCAGTCATCTAGCTTAGAACGGACGACACTAAAAAAATACAGCCAGGGGGGATTGGAGAGTATGCAGAGGGAATCCCTCACAATGCACACAGCCGGCTCCCTCGAGAGCCGACCGCGAATGCTCCTCTCCCAAACAAACAACGCAAAGAGAGTGCGAGTCATCCCCCGTGATAAATCGGGGGGCATGGAAGCATCTCTTAAAATGCTTGGACTGTAACATATTTTGTGTCTCTCATCTAGCTTTCCCTAAAAGATATGTTTTTTTCTCTCCCTGCACAGACAGACGGTGACAAATGACACACATACACAGAGCGCTTCCAGAAGACAAAGAAAGCTGCAGCGTGACATAGATGCCCTTATATGGACTCACGTGTCCTTTCCGAGCCATTAAATTGCCATGTGAACTCAAAGAAGCATTCCCCTAGCGTCGGCCTGGACGCAGCGTCGAGTTCCCTGGAAAGGGAGCTGCTGTGACCTTGCAACCATTTCATGTTGTCTCGCCCTCAAGTGCTTACTCAGGACACGCTTCACCTACAGTATGGGGGAAGTTTCTGTTTGATCGGAGACATCTTCAGTAACCAGGGAGGATGCATGAACACACACACAAACGCACATGTACACACAAACACACACACAAACAAAACCACACATACACACAGACACACACACAAACCTGAGGTACAAAAGGGAGAGTTAAGATACTTCTTTGCCTCCACTGTGTAGACTTTGCACTGTATGGAAGAAGCCTTTTGCTTTTACTACCAACTCTGAGTCTGAGTGTGTTTTATACCTCTACTGACACCACACTCTCAAACTTGAAAGTGATCTATCTAAATCTCTCTGTTATGAAAGTATTTAAAAACGATGCTATGTGAATTTGTTTAGAGGAAAATTAATGCTTCATGTTGTAATATCTCACATTCTAAGCTCCTATTCAGTCTGTTATAAGACTTTATAATGTAACAATCTTACTTTTATTAAACTCAATAAGCATTTTAAATAAAGCCTGTTAAAAAATGCCTTGCTAATGTTTACTAACTAATAGCTTGATGTGTGTGGCTGTGTGTGTGGGTGTGGCTATGTGTGTGTGGGGGGGGGGAGCTGTGGTGGGTGTGTCTATGTATGTGTGTGTGTGTATACCTCAGTTTCTCCAGTGTACAGTGTGGATTCTTCAGTCCAACAGAGAGCAGCTTCACTCCTGAATCCTGCAGTTTATTGTTACTCAGGTCCAGTTCTCTCAGACTGGAGGAGTTTGAGCTGAGAACTGAGGACAGAAGTCTACAGCTTTCCTTTGTCAGATTACACTGACACAGACTGGAAGAGAAATGATGAAATATCAGAACACTGATCTCAAACACACAAACACAGCCATAATCCAGATAAAGTTGAAGATGTAACAGAAATGTCAGTGTGTTTGTGTCACACACAAATCAGAGGACAGAACACCACATCAGCACATTTACAGGAGCAGGGACGTCATTCTGCACTCACAACTCTCAGCTACAATTTATTATAAGTCCATTAGGTCATGTATTTGAGACACACATTCATTCATTCATTCATTAATTCATTCTATCATTTATTTATTTTATTTTATTTTATTTTATTTTATTTTATTTAACCAGGTGAGTCAGTTGAGAACCAGTTCTCATTTACAATGATGACCTGACCAAGAGGCAACATAAAAACTAATACAATACACAAACACAGCTATAAACAATGACATGACAAAACAAACAAAAAACTAAAAACAAGTACAGTGATCGTGAGTTAGTGACTGAATTGAATGTTTAAAGGAAGAAAGTGATATAAATGAATGAATGAGTCAGCTGCAGATGATTCCAATCATATTCAGCAGAAAACTGAAAAGAACAACGACCAAAAGCATATACGGACTTTAGGGATGCAGAAATTAAAGAATTGACTAGAGCACAGATTACGACTTGTATTATTAACATTAAGAAGATACTGTAAATACGAGGGAGTTTTACCAATAAGAGTTTTATAAATGAACAGAAACCAATAAGTTTGTCTGTGAGAATGAAGAGAATACCAATTCAACAAAGAATACAGGAGGCAATGGTGAGTGTTAAATGAAGCTCCAGTCACAAAGCAGATTGCAGCGTGATAAATAGCATCCAGTTTATGAAGGAGAGTTTTTGAAGCGGACCTATAAACTACATCATCATAATCCAATATTGGAAATACTGTCCTTTTAACCAAAAGCTGTTTAGAAGAACGTGTAAAAGTTCTGTGAGAGCGAGCAGCCTACAAACACTACACTCTGATATGTGTTCAAGTTTCTACAACCAACACTGCAGATACAGTGCATTTTATTACAGAAAATAAAGAAGTATACAGCTGTACACTACCAGTTAATAACATGACAATACTAGTCGTACTTTACACTCAGTTATTTTTTGGATTTCACAGAAAACAAACTAAACTGTTGGTGTGTGTTGTTCTCTGTGCTCGTACAGGCACAAATCTGTCACCTCCAGACCTCTGATTTTACACACACACTGGTTCAGGTGTTTGGTGTTAACCTGAGTACAGGTGGTGTGTTCACACACGTCCAAACACATCCAAACTAAAGAGAAAGATTATTTTTTTTTAACCTTATAAATGATTCTTGATCATGATTTGTATTTTTTATAAAATATAGATGTGGAAAAATCTCTCATCTGTCATAAACAATGTAAATAAAGGATATTAGAAAGAACATTGTACTGTTTACTACAGATGTCACTGTTACTATTTCAACACAACTTAGTGAACCCTTCTTTCTCCACAGAGTAAGTAGGATCATGTATTTTATGCCTCCACAACTGAGAAGTGAATGTGGGGTTCTCTTCTTAAATATGAGCTCCTTCCCTGTTTACAGAGTGACGTCACATCAGCATGACTGCACACAGCATCAGAAATAAACAAAGTCAAAATTCTTACCTTTAAATGAGTGACACTGTATATACACAAGTATTAGCTTTAGATGGATCAACATACAGACATTTGTTTGTTAAATCTAAAACACTGACTATACACATAGCAGGGAAATCTAACCCACCTTGTAGGTAAAAATTTAACACAACACTACTGTGTGTTAGACTAAAGGATTTGTGTAGGTGGGCTTCAGGTGGCTATAAGTGACATGGTAGAATGTAGTGTACCAATATGTAATATTTTATCAGTACATAATGATGAACAGAGAACAAAACCAGTCTGTTACAATGTACAACAAAAATATAGTTCAGTCAGGACCACTTTGTCAATGAAAGTTATTGTGAGCATACAGTTAGTGTTGACGGGATGGTTCTGTATTGGGAGAAATTTTCCCACGCGCCTGTCCGTGCGGTGATAAACGCTGATAAACCTGACCGACCATCACGTGCAACCGTCTTTGTGTTCACAGTCTGTTTTACCACATCCACCATCTTCTGATGCAGTGACAAAAAACTGTGTCTAAAATTCAACCACAACAGATTAACAACAATCACGATCTAAGAGCAAGAATGTGATCGGTCATTAACAGTTTGGTGTTTTTGTCGAGCTCCAAGTAGAACAAAACAGGATTTTATAATATCAGCGGTCACGACACTACACTAACCTGTGACACATTATTCATCCTCTCTCTTTTTACCTGCTTGTACACTTGATAAGGAAAGAAAAAAGAACCCCATCAAAATAAAAGTCTTCATATAAAAAAGTCACATTTAAAATCCATCCTCTACAAACAGGTCAGTGTTAGAGAAAGAAAATCTTCATCACACATCTGAGTTCGCTGCCTAGCTTGTTTCTAACAAAATAAGAAGATAAAGCTGACCATTTTCACACTTCGTCTGTCCAATGTGTCGAGGTAAAACATGATTATTGATGTTTTATTTACCACGAGCTCAGTCATTGGTAAAGTTTAGCAGTAGTTCAGACTGAAGGAGACTTTTGTTTTACCTGCCTAGCTTGTTTCTAACATAATAAGATGATGAAGCTGAACATTTCAGTCTTTCACTGGTGTTTAGTTCAGAAATATCTTTAGTTCTTAAATGCACAAAGATATTTTGTATAGATATTTTTACATAAATTTTTAGAGAACACTAAATGTTTCACGATTCATATATAAAAGCTATGAAATGACTCATATGATGTTATAAGATTTTGTCCATGTGGCCCAGCCCTCAGTTCAGATATAACATGTTAGTGTACAGAGTGAAACAATCTCCTGTAAAAGTACCAGAGGTTTGTGTAAAGATGATTAGAGGAACTATTAACACACATTAATCCAAACAGTACAGTTCAGTGTTACATTAAAATAATAAACCATGCAGTAATACAGTTATAAATAAAAATACTCACACAGCTTTTCTGGAGGCTTTGACCACTGGCAGCAGCCTCAGAAGACCTTCATGTGATCTATCATATTTCCTCAAATCAAACACATCCAGCTCCTGTTCTGAGGTCAGTAACACAAACACCAGAGCTGACCACTGAGCAGGAGAGAGTCTGGTTCCACTGAGACGACTGTCACCTCCTCTGTTCAGGTAAGTTTGTACTTCCTGCACTAGAGAATGATCATTCAGTTCATTCAGACAGTGGAACAGATTGATGGATTTCTCTGGCGATGGATTCTCCCTGATCTTCTCCTTGATGTACTTCACTGTTTCTGGTTTGCTTTGAGATCTGCTTCCTGTCTGTGGAATTAAGTCTTGTATAAGAGTTTGATTGGACTCCAGTGAGAGACCCATAAGGAAGCGGAGGAACAGGTCCAGGTGTCCATGCTCACTCTGTAAGGCCTTGTCCACTGAACTCCTGAGGAGATCAGACATGTTTGGATTTCTGAAGAAATTAAAAAGTCCAGTGCTTTGCCCCAAATTTCTCTTTCTTAAAATAAAGCAGAAAAATGCATATAAAGCAGCCAGAAACTCCTGAACACTCAGATGTACGAAGCTGAACACCTTCCCCAGGTGAAGCCCAAACTCCTCTCTGAAGATCTCAGTACACACTCCTGAGTACACTGACACTTCTCTGACATCAATGCCACATCCTCTCAGGTCTTCCTCATAGAAGATCAGGTTTCCTTTCTCCAGCTGCTGGAAAGCCAGTTTTCCCAGTGCCATGATACTCTCTCTGGTCTGCTGAGGATCAGGGTCACATTTCTGATGGTACTTTTGGTCTTTGTGTTTGATCTGAAAGATCAGGAAGTGTGTGAACATTTGAGTCAGAGTCTTGGGGATCTCTCCACCCTCTGCTTCACCCAACATTCTCTCTAGAACTGTGGCTGAGATCCAGCAGAAGACTGGGATGTGGCACATGATGTAGAGGCTCCTTGAAGACTTCAGGTGTGTGATGATTTTACTGGCCAGGCTCTGGTCACTGATCCTCTTCCTGAAGTACTGCACTTTCTGAGAATTACTGAAGCCTCGTACCTCTGTTACCTGGTCTACACACTCGAGAGGGATCTGATTGGCTGCTCCTGGTCTTGTGGTTATCCAGAGGAGAGCAGAGGGAAGCAGATTCCCCTTGATGAGGTTCGTCAGCAGCACATCCACTGAGGCTGACTCTGTCACATCACACACATTCTTATTCTTCTGGAAATTTAGAGGAAGTCGACACTCATCCAGACCATCAAAGATCAACACCACTTTGTAGGAGTCACAGTCTATTGATTCTAGTTTTCTTATTTCTGGGAAAAAGTGATGAAGAAGTTTCATCAGACTGAGATTTTGCTGCTTCATCAGATTCAGCTCTCTAAAGGGAAGTGGGAACATGAAGGTGACGTCCTGATTTACTTCTCCTTCAGCCCAGTCCAGAATGAACTTCTGCACAGAGACTGTTTTTCCAATTCCAGCAACTCCTTTAGTCAGCACAGTTCTGATGGACTTGTCTTTAAAGAGCTCATTACATTTGATGGGTTTCTCCTGTGTTGCTGGTCTCCTGGACGCTGCCTCAATCTGTCTCACCTCATGTTCATTATTGACGTCTCCACTCCAACCCTCTGTGATGTAGAGCTCAGTGTAGATCTCATTTAGAAGTGCTGAGCTTCCATGCTGTGAGATTCCTTCATTAATTCTTTTAAACTTCTCTCTCAGGCTGGACTTCAACTTTGGCTGATACACAGAACCTACAGACTCTAATAAACAAAGTAATAGCTAGTTTATTAATAAATAGTTATAATGCAAAATCATTCAAACACTGCTATTAATTCCTGGCTGATGTTCTAAATATTATTGAAGCTGGACCATGAACAGATACAACATGATATTAAAATAAAATTTAAAACTAAAAGTTCATATCTAAAACTTTCCTCTCTCTAAAGTGAAGCTGATGGAATAAAGTCATGACTCAGAGCTCTTACTGTTGTGCAGTGTTTTAGCGAGATCTGTGTGGTTCATGTTCTTCAGGACGTGCAGTGTGATCTTCAGCGCTCCGTCTCTGACACTGTGCAGATCCTCCTCATCCTCCACCTCCCTCTCAGTGCATGCTGGGTAATCTGGACTCAGGAGCTTCCTAACCCTCATCAGCTCATTCTTTATCAGAGTGATGACTTTGTGTTCCAGCTCCTGGTTAGAAACACACAGGAACAGATCTAAATATTATCATGTTACACAGTGAGAGAGGCTTTTATTTTATCAAAAGAAGAAAAGTCTCTTTTTATTATCACATTTAAAACCCATACAACTGATTACCCATAATGCTGCTGCACATCAAGACATTACAAGTGATCACAACACACATTACACACTTTAAAAACAACACACACCTTGAATATAGAGTCCAGCTGATTTGTGATGATGTTTGATTTTTGTCGTCTGTGAACAAACAAAACCCATCATGTAATATGGACTATATGTATTCATAGCTGCACAAATCACACACTAATAAATACAGAGACAAATATTTAACACTATCCTCTTAACACAATACACTGATTTCAGGATTTCCTAATTGACACCAACATGTTTAGAAACAAATGTTTGTCATTAATGTCCCAGGTGTAAAAGCACCACAGACCCTCCAGCTCAGGGACTGCAGACTGAACTGAACTCTTAAAGCACTTTTCCTCACTGCCAGTCCGAGAGCTGCAGCACTGCACAGTTTAGTGTTTTACTGCTTCAACACTTGATAAACCTCATGAAGGGCTTCATAATGAGTTGAGTGAGTTTGATCAGGTGGAACACTGCTGTAAAACACCTCACTATACTGACCTCACATCAGTAGAACTGTCTCTGTCTCTGACGGTAACTGGAAGTTCCATTGACCAGTCACTCTTCATCTGATATCAGGAGTCCCAATCACAGCTAACTGACTCAGCTGGGTCTTAAAGCCTGTAGAGTTCACTGACTCAAAGCTGCTCTTATGCTCCACATTACCCAGTCCTTTTTACTCTTCTCTCAGTGAATGATTTGTCTAAACTGTTCTTAGATCAGATCAGTGATATATTCACTGCTATTAAACACCTTAAAGCAAAGTTGAGTTCCTGTGTTAACTAGTGAGTGTTTAGAGATACAGATGTGTTCCC
>NC_062533.1:18652425-18672425 GCF_022655615.1 Tachysurus fulvidraco
CAAAATTTTTGAGATACGAGCATCCGAGCCGGCGCCGAAACAAAAATCCAGAACAACCACATGTGCTCTGTGTCCCCCCTTCAGCTTCCTGTGTCTCACTCGGTTAAAGCCGCCTTTCCACTGCACACAACAAACGACGGCCGATAAAACGAAAGTCATTCATTTCCTATGGAGAGTCGCAATGGCGCTGCGTGAGGTGCCGACCATCTGCGGATCTGTAATTTTCGGATCCGTTAAAAAATTTGAACTTGTGCAACTACACCACATCCGATATGCCGACGGGACAGGTTTTTATTTTATTTTTTAGTGAGGAAAGAGTGACAAAAAAGGCAAAAACAAGTAAAGAGAAAAGCGGTTAAAAAATTAAGCGTTATTAATGTAAAGAAAACAGAAATTGCAGCAATTAAGTTCAGTTAAGAGAATTTCAGTTAAGTTCGTTAGTTTTAGTGAAGTTTAGTTAAATTCCATTTAAATAATATTTACTGCATAACTTATATTTACAGCAATAAGTGGAAGGTTTTACGTAATCAACAAATGGTTAATACAAAGCACAAGCTTTTACTTGTAGTTACTTTGTTTAGATGCTCTTTACTGCATAACTTACCTGCAATCACCTACTACAAAGTAACTGCAATCACCCCACAACATGGTGAAAACAGGAAAAAACAGGAAAACAGGAAAAAATCTGTTTTCTTTCGAATCCCCGAGAGGAGGTGGATTAGTATTGGGGATTGTGTCAGTGGTCTATCAAGGCTAAATGTTATGAAGCAGCTAAAATAAAGACTGTGGGGAGACATAAATAATGCATATTTTATTTTTTATAAATAATGCATAATTATTTTTTTAATAATTCATATTATATTTTACACGTGTACACATGGACATGAGGGTGATGCCGTTTTTTTTTTTTTTTGTTTTTTTTTGTTTTTAATAAATGAATATATTACGAGTGTAGGGCAGGGGCGGTTCTAGGATTTCATCTTTAGGGGGTTTTAGCCCTCAGTGAGAATTTAAAACAAGACGTTTTATATTATATATTATATGACAACTCTGGTAATAAGAATAGTGACATTTCACTGCTTTTGGTTGCCGTCTTTGCGTCTTTCCGCCGATTAACGTTATAGATAAACGCCTCCAGCTCTGACTGCGCGTGCACGCTGCGCGTACCTGTGCTTCTCCGTTCAAATAAAGCAGACAGCTGATGATGCACTTTTGAAAGACTACAACACACGCGTGTAAAAGCAAAGTAAAAAAAAAACGCTCTTGGATCAAACTGATAACTAATTTTCTTTCCCATCGACGATCGTCCTGCATTTTAACGTCATTTTTATTCATGAAAGTAAAAATTATCCTTATAGTTTTAGGGTGGCTGAGATCACACACAGGGGAGCTGAAGCCACCCTAAAAAAGATGTAGAACCGCCTCTGGTGTAGGGGCATCTGTATTCGGCCTGAACGTAATGAAACAGGCGTATTGTGTACATGTATTTGACTGCATGCAGCACTGCGCAGACTAATCAATCTATTACATCAAAGTTCCTCAAGAGCCATTCAAAAGCTTATCACTCTCGCCTTACATTCATCTCATGTGTCGAATGATCTGCACCGCGCAGGTTGTTAATCTCTTTATTGTGATATGCCTCAATGGCAAATAATCAGACAAAAATGCTAAATTAGTACATAACTACATAAGAACCTCTATATTGCGATATGCTCAATGCACATAATCAGACTAAAAATCATGTGTTAAACAGTGTTTATTGTTCAGAGAACTCTTAATATAAAAAAAAAACTCTCAGCATTACACATTGTATTTAGATAACATTGTATTTTATAAAATATATAAATAATGAATTAAACACAAAGGAAATCCAAAGTAGCATCGAGTGTTACCAAAAAGCCAGCCGTGACAGCGGAGATGGTCGCAGATGTGACTGTTTATGTAACCGGCAAAAGAAAATAACACATACTGTCGACTCGTCAGCATAGAGGACAGTTTCATGTCGGCTGACGAGTCGACAATGTGTGTTATTTTCTTTATGTTATGCTTTGCCTTCTAGGCTATGTAATATTACGCTATGTTAGGCCACGTTACGTTACATCATGTTAGGCTAGGTACGTCATGTTGGGCTATGTAAGTTACGTTTGGTTATGTTAAGTCATGTTAGGCTATGTTATGTTATGTCATGTTAGGCTGTTATGTATGTTATGCTATGTCATGCTAGGTTATGTTATTCCTCACTCCAATTTCCCGTTTTATGCTTCAGTTGACATGCTTCCAGTCACCCTGGGTGATGCTTCCCTGGCTGATCTGCATCTCTAGTTTACTGGGCTTGGAAGTGGAACAGATCGCAGCAGTACACAAGGAGCCTCAAATAGCACATTGCGATTTCATACGTAACTCACAATGCTGCCAAATGCATGCTATAAAAGATTTTATGATTCACTGAAAAGAACTCAAATGTGTATAAATAATTGCCGATTATAGACGAAAGAAACATAGTGACCTGGCAGATTGATAATTGATGGCTGCTGGCTCTGCTTGTATTGTGTTTCTGTTCTAGAGTAAAAAAATAAGTTCTCAGCAACATGCTTGTTGCATTTATGCTCAGCCCAGGGTGACGCTTCCCCTGCCGTCTCTACTATAGCTTAGTGGATATGCAACATGCTTGTTGTAAAAAATAAATATCAAATGTTCCAAAGCTGGGAAAGGCACTGAGAAAACATCCTAACCGCTGCGTCGTCAATTATTTAATAACTGGACTTATCCAGGGTTTTTGCAGGATTTTCTTGGTTGCCTAGTCATTCTTTTTCCTGTAATAATTTGCTTTCTGCTGTTAAAGAACCTGAAATTGTCGATTCTTTGTTGGAAAAGGAAGTTAAGAAAGGATTTCTTATTGGGCTTTTTGAAAAATCTCCTCTGAATTTGAAAAATTCCTCTGGCTCTGGTTTCTCTGTTTTACGAAACATTGATTAAAATGATTAAAGTGATTAAAATGATTATGATAGAAGGTAGGGGTGCATGGCTCGCAAAGGCAGATATTTCAGACGCCTTCAAAGTTATGCCTTTACATCCATCGCAGTGGCATTTATTTAGCATTAAATGGAGAGGAGGTCTATATTGTTACAGTCAGTTATTTCGCTAACTGTAAAACATTAATTTGTGGTGTTGTAGCCTCGTGTTCTGTATGTGATTGAGCTAGCTCTGCTGCTGGCTCTCCTCTGCTGCTAGCTCTCCTCTGCTGCTGTCCCTAAAGGTAGCTGAACCAGGAGTGGAATGTTAAAAAAGGTTCTGGTTTTTGCTCCTTGAAAAATTGGAACGGCATTTCTTTTTTTTTCTTTCTCTCATCTTGATGTTCTGGAGTCTTCTGCAGCAGCCCTTAAATCGTATACAGATGCTGCGCCTTCCGTTGTTTTTTTGTTTTTTTTGGTCAGTGGTTGCTAGTAAATGGCCAAAGGAACTGCTTTCTGTGCATGATAATAACATGCCCACTGCTCTGTTGGAATTATATTCCATAGTGATTCTGGTTTTTGTGACAATGAGGCAACTGTTAATATTATCAACAGATTAGTCAAGCCTTATTTGGCTATCTGTCATGGATAACTTCATTTTCAAGCTGTTAACATTCCAGGTTTAAATAATCAAATCGCTGATTCTCTTTCTCAATTTGAAATTCAGAAATTCTACCTCCTGTGTCCAGCGCCAGCCAGCTTGGTCTCCCTATTTTCAGCCAAACCGTTATAGATTAGACATGACCTTCAATCTTATTGCATTCAGCAGCCAATTACATGCGTAGTGGTCTAGCAAAATCAACATTAAAAATGTATTCAGTAACTAATGGGCTTTTACTAATTTATTAGCTCTAGCTTTATGTCTCTTGCTTGCTTTAGGTAGTTATATTATTATTATTATTATTATTATTATTATTATTATTATTATTATTATTATTATTACTAATAGATTGGCTTAGTGAAACACTCGTTTTAATCCTCTGCTGTCTCTTCGGTATAGCAGGAAGAGCCAGGGATGATTGCCTGGTATGGTCTGTTTTGGGGGGATTTTGTTGCTTTCCCAGTTTATTGTGGTGGAGGGGTTTGCGTGTCTGAATGATTTTAGGAGCTATGTTGTCTGGGGCTTTCTGCCCCTGGTAGGGTCTCCCAAGGCAAACAGGTTCTGGGTGACAGGCCAGACAAAGAGCTGTTCAAAAAGCCCCTTATGAAGAAGTCTAAACCAAGGTCCGTGACGTGGCCCGGTATAGTGCAACCGGGGCCCCACCCTGGAACCAGGCCCGGGGTTGGGGCTCGCATGCGAGCACCTGGTGGCCGGATCTTACCTCACGGGGCCCGCCGGGCTCAGACCAAAGGAACGACAAGGGCCAAACTCCCGTGGGCCCACCACTTGCAGGAGGAACCGTAAGGGGCCGGTGAATTGTGGATTGGGTGGCAGTTGAAGGCAGGGCCTCGGCAACCCAATAACCGGACACGTAATCTGGCTCTAGGGACATGGAATGTCACCTCGCTGGGGGGGAAGGAGCATGAGCTGGTGCGGGCTGGCTTCCAGTAGCTGCACGCATCTGATTCAAGACACAGATGCTGGCCTACAAAGCCAAAAATGGACCAGCTCCCTCTTACCTCAAAGCCCTCATCATTCTTCGCACTGCACCCCGCAACCTCCGATCTACCAGCACTGCTCGAGTGGTTCCACCATCTCACAGGGTAAGAGGCAAGTATACTACAAGACTTTTCTCTGTTCTGGCACCAAGGTGGTGGAATGAACTTCCTCTAGAGGTCCGGACAGCTGAGTCACTGGCTATTTTCAAGCGGCGATTGAAGACCTACTTATTCAGGAAACACTTCAACTAGCACTTCTTTCCTTATCTTTTGCATTAAAAAAAAAAAAAAAAAAAACTTTGACACTTTTTGACTGTAACTTTGAACAATGTTTTAAACTCATGGTATCTTAAGTATGTAACCTAGTGAACCAGCATTAATGTATTCAATGTTAGAGATTTAAGCACTTATGTACGTCGCTCTGAATAAGGGCGTCTGCCAAACGCTGTAAATGTAAAATGTAAATGTGGGAGGCTGAGAGATACCGACTAGAGATAGGTCCTAGGTCTCTCACAGTTATTTGTGCTTATGGACCAAATGGCAGTGTAGAGTACCCAACTTTCTTGGCATCTCTGGGAGGGGTGCTGGAAAGTGCTCTGACCGGGGACTCAGGCGTTCTACTGAGGGACTTCAATGCTCACATGGGCAGTGACAGTGACACCTGGAGGGGCGTGATTGGGAGGAACGGCCCCCCCGACCTGAACCCGAGTGGTGTTCTGTTTTTGGACTTCAGTGATAGTCATAATTTGTCCATAACGAACACCATGTTCAAGCATAAGGGTGTCCATCAGTGCACGTGGCACCAGGACACCCTAGGTCGGAGGTCGATGATCGACTTTGTGGTTGTTTCATCTGACCTCTGGCCGTATGTCTTGGACACTCGGGTTAAGAGAGGGGCGGAGCTGTCAACTGATCACCACCTGGTGGTGAGTTGGATCCAATGGCGGGGGAGGAAGTTGGACAGACTTGCCAGACCCAAATATACTTTGAGGGTCTGCTAGGAATGTTTGGCAAAGTCTCCGGTCAGAGAGATCTTCAACTCCCACCTCCGGCAGAGCTTCAACCAGATCCCGAGGGAGGTTGGAGACATTGAGTCCGAGTGGACCATGTTCTCCACCTCCATTGTTGACGCGACTGCTCCTTGCTGTGGCCGTAAGGTCTCCGGTGCCTGTCGTGGCGGCAATCCCCGTACCCGGTGGTGGACCCCGGAAGTAAGGGATGCCGTCAAGCTGAAGAAGGAGTCCTATCGAGCCTGGTTGGCTTGGGGGACTCCGGAGGCAGCTGATAGGTACCAGAGGGCCAAGTGAGCTTCAGCACAGGTGGTTGCGGAGGCGAAAACTCGGGTCTGGGAGGAGTTCGGTGAGGCCATGGAGAAGGACTATCGGTTGGCCTCGAAGAAATCCCGGCAAACCATCCAGCACCTCAGGAGGGGGAAGCAGTGCCCTGCACACACTGTTTACAATTTGAAGTTGGAATCTGCTGACTTCGACTGGGGACATTCTTGGATGGTGGAATGAGTACTTCGAGGATCTCCTCAACCCCACCGACATGTCTTCGACTGAGGAAGCAGAGGCCGAGGGCTTGGTTGTGGACTCATCGATCCCCCAAGCTGAGGTCACTGATGTATTTGAGAAGCTCCTCAGTGGCAAGGCACCGGGGTGGATGAGTTCCGCCGCGAGTACCTCAAGTCTCTGGATGTTGTGGTCTGTCTTGGTTGACACGCCTCTGCAACATCGTGTGGCGGCTGGGGACAGTGCCTCTGGACTGGCAGATTGGGGTGGTGGTCCCTCTGTTTAAGAAGGGGGACCGGAGGGTGTGTTCCAATTACAGGGGGATCACACTCCTCAGCCTCCCCAGAAAAGTCTATGCCAGGGTACTGGAGAGGAGAATTCGGCCGATAGTCGAACCTCGGATTCAGGAGGAACAATGCGGGTTTCGTCAGGTCGTGGAACACTGGACCATCTCTATACCCTTGCCAGGTTGCTGGAGGGTGCATGGGAGTTTGCCCAACCTGTCCACATGTGCTTTGTGGATTTGGAGAAGGCATTCGACTGTGTCCCTCGTGGTGACCTGTGGGGGGTGCTCTGGGAGTATGGCGTCCGGGGCCCTCTGGTAAGGGCTGTCCAGTCCCTATATGAACGGAGCAGGAGTTTGGTTAGCCGGCAGTAAGTCAGACTTGTTCCCAGTGCATGTTGGACTCCGACAGGGCTGCCCTTTGTCACCAGTCCTGTTCATTATTTATATGGACAGGATTTTTAGGCACAGTCAGGGGCCGGAAAGAGTCCATTGTGGGGACCACAGGATTTCATCTCTGCTTTTTGCAGATGATGTTGTCCTGTTGGCTTCCTCAAAACAGGACCTTCAGTGTGCACTGGGACGGTTTGCAGCTGAGTGTGAAGCGGCGGGGATGAGAATCAGAACCTCCAAGTCTGTGGCCATGGTTCTCAGCCGGAAAAGGGTGGTTTGTCCCCTTCAGGTTGGCGTAGAGCTCCTGCCTCAAGTGGAAGAGTTTAAATATCTTGGGGTCTTGTTCACAAGTGAGGGAAGGATGGAGCGGGAGATCAACAGGCGGATCGGTGTATCTTCTGCAGTGATGCGGTCGATATACCGGTCTGTTGTGGTGAAGAAAGAGCTGAGCCGCAAGGCAAAGCTCTCTATTTACCAGTCGATCTATGTTCCTACCCTCACCTATGGTCATGAGCTTTGGGTCATGACCGAAACTACAAGATCCCAGATACAGGCGGCCGAAATGAGTTTCCTCCGCAGGGTGGCTGGGCGCTCCCTTAGAGATAGGGTGAGGAGCTCGGTCACTCGGGAGGAGCTCAGAGTAGAGCCATTCCTCCTCCACATCGAGAGGAGTCAGCTGAGGTGGCTCAGGCATCTGTTTCGGATGCCTCCTGGACGCCTCCCTGGGGAGGTGTTCCGGGCATGTCCAACCGGGAGGAGGCCCCAGGGAAGACCTAGACACGCTGGAGGGACTATGACTCTCGGCTGG
Source organism: Tachysurus fulvidraco (assembly GCF_022655615.1). NCBI lineage: Eukaryota > Metazoa > Chordata > Actinopteri > Siluriformes > Bagridae > Tachysurus > Tachysurus fulvidraco. Next base: position 18,660,031 of record NC_062533.1, read on the forward strand.
CCTGGGAACGCCTCGGTATTCCCCGGGACGAGATGGAGGAAGTGTCTGGGGAGAAAGAAGTCTGGGTATCCCTGCTTAGTATACTGCCCCCGCGAGCCGGCCCCGGATAAGCGGTAGAAGATGGATGGATGGATGGCTTTCCCAGTTTTAAATGGGAGATTTTCCCCGGAAGCTGCTGCTGTTCCCTGACTAGATTTAATGGAGCTCATGAAAAGGATATGGAATTCAGAACAGAGCCATACCGCCAAATGTAAATTTAACAAGCTTGCAAATAAAAAAAAATAAATATATGTCGAAAAGAATTGACTTTATTTTGACTCAAGTGGTCCTGACGGAACTGATTTATCCTGGAAAAAAGGTCTGAGGAGAGACTCCTGTCATACACCAGACCTGGTGAGTATGATATCCTTAATGCTGAAAAACACAACAGGACAGAATTATAGACGAATTTAAACACGTTGCTTATGAACAACAGAAGCATAAATACACACATTAGATGTGACATTTTACAGCACACAGTGAATATCACTTAATATCATACAGTAAAGAGACAGTAAGTCAGTAACTCACATTAGTGTCTCCAGTTTACAGTGTGGATCCTTCAGTAGATCAGAGAGCAGCTTCACTCCTGATTCTCCTGGAAAATTACAGAACAGATCCAGTTCTCTCAGGCGTGATGAGGAGTTTGACCTCAGAGCTGAAGCCAGAGCAGCACAACCTTCATCTGTAATACTGCAGTTAATCATCCTGCAAGAAAGAAAACCTTCTCAAACTTAACACACTCAGTTTTAGTATTGAAAACATGAACTACACAAAATTTTTATATACAGTACATTTACTCTCCATCTTACACACACAACAACGACAATATATCAGATCACTACAATTACCACAGAGGAGAACCGGATGTTGTAGTGTTTATTAAAACTGTGTGTCTGTGTGTGAGTGTGTGTGTGTGTGTGTGTGTGTGTGTGTGTGTGTGTGTGTGTGTGTGTGTGTGTGTGTGTGTACCTCAGTATCTCCAGTGTACAGTGTGGATCCTTCAGTCCATCAGAGAGCAGCTTCACTCCTGAATCCTGCAGTTTATTGTTACTCAGGTTCAGTTCTCTCAGACTGGAGGAGTTTGAGCTGAGAACTGAGGACAGAACTCTACAGCTTTCCTCTGTCAGATCACAGTCATGCAGACTGGAAGAGAAATGATGAAGTGTTTGATTTATAGTGAAATGAGGTGTTACCATCAGTGAGAAATAAAGTGTCTACCTGAACACAATGATATGGATACAGGTTAGAAATCTGGGTGTAATAGTCGACTCTGACCTCAGCTTTGTTCCTCACATCAATAATATGTCTAAAGTCACATTTTATCATTTGAGGAACACTGAAAAAGTTTGTCCATTTTAATGTAAAAAAGTCACAGAACAAGCTTTTCTACATACATTAATTCCAAGTAGATTAGATTAATGTAACGCTCTCTTTTATGTATTTCACAAAAAAAAAATCTTTATCCATTACAGTTAGTAACCAAATCACTCCTATTGTACAGGAACTGTACTGGTTACCTGTGACATTCACAATCATTTTGATATAATCTCAAATATTTGTTTATCATCAACAAATGCTGACTTCCTTAAGGTGAATTTTAATAAGAAGAAGCTTCAGTCAAACTGCTTTTAGTGTCGCTGCTCCCAGGATGTGGATCTCACTCTCAGTGTTTATCCATCAGTCACCTTCACTAAATACATTTACAAAGCAGCTTAAATATGCGTGTGTGTGTGTGTGTGTGTGTGTGTGTGTGTGTGTGTGTGTGTGTGTGTGTACCTCAGTATCTCCAGTGTACAGTGTGGATTCTTCAATCCAACAGAGAGCAGCTTCACTCCTGAATCCTGCAGTTTATTGTCACTCATTTCCAGGTCTCTCAGACTGGAGGAGTTTGAGCTGAGAACTGAGGACAGAACTCTACAGCTTTCCTCTGTCAGATTACACCAACACAGACTGGAAGAGAAATGATGAATTGTTTGATTTATTTATCTGATAGTGAATTGAGGTGTTTCCATCAGTGAGAAATAAAGTGTCTACCTGAACACAAGGTTCTAATATCAGGATAAAAATATAAAATAATCATCTGTGTACAGATGTGGCAAGTAAGAATGCGCATCACAGAGAAAAGTATCCTGCAATTTCTCACCACATCACAAGAGAGTATGTAAACCTGACATTAAGATGTTTTTTATAGACAGACGCTTAGCATCATCATTAAGTCACCGTCTCCCATACTGGACCTGTGTTGGTTGTGTTGGTTCGAGGCTCAGAGCTGGTCAAGTAGGATTAGTTAGTCTTATCCCTTTGAAAACCACTAGCCACAGTATCAAGCCCTGTTTGCAGGTATAAATTTACCATTTGTTAATTTTATTATTCCTTATACTTATTAAAGTTTAATGATTTATAGCATTTATTGGTAACATTAAGTGTAACTAGTAGTTATATGCTATTGGTACTTATAAATACCATCTCGTTCACAATGGAGTGAAGTGGAAGATAAACTCTGTGTGGCTTTAGGCATGGTTTAAGTCTCACCATGTATCTAACTGTTGTAGAGGAAATGTTAAATATCATCATTGTTTATATATAATGTTATGTGTTTTTACAGTATTCTATGTGAAACACTAGGGAGAAAGAACAAGAGGCCCTTATTCTAACTGTTATGGAAACTTTAGGGGAGTTTGTGTGTGCAGGTGTTCAATAAGAACTGAAAGTAGAATGTGGCCTTGCTGAGGTGATAACTTAAAGGGAGACATCTTCAGTAACCAGGGAGGATGCATGAACACACACACGTACATACACATGCATACATACATACACAAACAAACCCATACACAGACACACACACACACACACACACACACACACACACACACACACACACACACACACACACACACACACACACACAATATTTATACATATATTGTGTGTGGTGTGTTTGTGTGTGTGTGTGTACCTCAGTATCTCCAGTGTACAGTGTGGATCCTTCAGTCCATCAGAGAGCAGCTTCACTCCTGAATCCTGCAGTTTATTGTAACTCAGGTTCAGTTCTCTCAGACTGGAGGAGTTTGAGCTGAGAACTGAGGACAAAACTCTACAGCTTTCCTCTGTCAGACTACAGAAACGCAGACTGGAAGAGAAATGATGAAATATCAGAACACTGATCTCAAACACACAAACACAGCCATAATCCAGCTACAGTAAAGTTGAAAATGTAATAGAAATGTTAGAGGACATCAGAGGACAGGACACCACATCAGCACATTTACAGGAGCAGGGATGTCGTTCTGCACTCCACAATCTTTCAGCTACAATTTATTATAAGACCATTAGGTCATGTACATAACACAAACATTTTATTTTATTTATTTCTTTATTTAACCAGTTGAGTCAGTTGAGAACCAGTTCTCATTTACAATGATGACGTGACCAAGAGGCAACATAAAAACTAATACAATACACAAACACAGCTATAAACAATTACATGTAAAAACAAACAAAAAGCTAAAAACAAGTACAGTGATCCTGAGTTAATGACTGAATTGTATATTTAAAGGAAGATAGCGATATAAATAAACTAAGCTTAAGTCAGCTGCAGATGATTCAAGTCATATGCAGCAGAAAACTGAAAAGAGAAACAGGACATATGGACTTTAAGAATGCAGAAATTAAAGAATCGGCTAGATCCCAGATTACTGGGAATGCACTGATCCGAAATTTTGGATCCGTATTGTCGCCGATCCAAGCATTTTGAGTGGATCAGGTATCGTGGAGCGTGACGATCCAATCTGATACCCGTGGTGGTTGATTAATGAACAGCAAACATCATACTGTAGACTAATGCTTGAACTTATAAGAAAAATAAACTTATATGTTAAAAACCTCTTACGGGCCGCCGTGCCATGCACGGCACGGAAGTCAAAGTGACCACTAGGGGATGACCCAGAAACAAGCTTCATTTCATCTTTAAAGCACCAAATCCTCAAAAAACTCGAAACAACTTATTTACCTACTAAAGTTTATACTCTCAATATTTTTTTAAGCCCACACACAAAGCATATGATTCACAGCCTTCATACTATTCGAAAAAATTTTTGGACAAAACTGACCTAGGTGGCGCTAGACCGGTTTTTCCCTTACCTTTAGACGCTTCCCTTTCTTCACTGGGGTAATATATTCCAAAACAAATAATCCACAAAAATCCACACAGGTCCAAGGAACTGAAATCTGTAAGCCTTTTATTCCAAAACGCTTTGGTCGCGCCGCAAATATTCCGTTTGTGTTCCAAAAACTGGAAACAGTAGTGCACCATCATCTGGTTTTGCTGCTCTAACTTCTCATTGGGGTATTCAAAAATTCTAAATTTATGTCACATTTATAGCCCAGGGCCTAACGAATCAAACAAGCCCTCACTTGATCCAATCTGTGCTTGTATTGCAGAGATAGACGGCTGAGAAGCCAATGATGTCATGACATCATTTTTGGGAACCCGCATTTGACTGACAATTACTCCTTCCAATAGCAATGAAATGGGCCGGGACCTATACAGCTCTTTAGCCAATAAGCAGACGATTCCAACGGTATGCTGCAACCCCCCTCTTTGCTCCCTGGATCTGCGTGAACAAGCTGCGCAGAAGAATTCTTGCATAATCCTTGACCTTTTCACACTCTCACAGCTCAGGGTGTCAAGTTACAGGCCTGTTTTCACAGCAGAGTAGTAGAGAGGCAGGCTCTGTGTGTTTTAGGCCTTTTAAACTGAGCATGCAGTCTTTTAATTCAAAGTTATACAGTAAACAAGTAAACAAAAACGCTGGACCAGACGACCATGTCCGTAGAAAAATATTTTTATTGAAGCCATTTTTGAGTCTTTTGACTTGAATTTTTTTTGTTGAAAGCCAAGACATGTGGCTATGACCCTCAGTTGTTATTTGGTCCCTAACATGTTCCAGAAAAATAAGATTAATCAGTTTATCAGGTAAACAACCCAGGCGGAAATGAAAACCTTCCATTCTAGCCTCTGTAACTTTATGCCAGTAAGGCCTGGAATCAATCTGAAACTAGTTTCTGAAACTAGAGAATCTTCTTTCCAATGAGACCAGGCTCACCCCTGTGTGTCAAAGTATGTGGGAGCTGTACCACTTTTTGTTGGGTAGGTCATGTAGGCGAAAAACCTGCAAAAGGGGGCCAAGGCATAAAGGGGTTTTGCATTAATGAAAATGAATATAATAAATTTTATAGGAAATATGTTGCACAACCGCCTGTGACAGACAGGCAAGTTTATCAGACACCCTTTCCATTTACTGTACCTCAGCACGTTAAACATGTCGCTCATTTGGAAGTAGTTTACACTTGATTCAGCAGAGAGTAGCACTGCAAATTGTAATGTCTGTAAAGCCAAATTTTCAAGAGGTGGATGTAGTATTTCGAATTACAATACGACAAATTAAATCATGCATCTTCAGAAGCATCATGCAAAAGAACACATGGAGTTTGCGCAAGCTTATCGGAAAAAGGATGATCCGTCAAATCAGATGACCCTGACGAATGCCCCGTCCCCGCCCCCAGACCTGCCCCGGGAAAATCCTGAAATATGTTTATGTTATTGTTGACATCTATATACTTAGACATGGTTGTTCTGTTGGTTGTTGCAATGTTGCATTGCACTAGTTTTTTTGTTTGATGAGTGCAAGGTTTACTGTTTAATACATTTTGCATTGTGTTTCAACTGTTCTAATTTTAGATTTTTATTTTTTTCATCCAGTAATGGCCATTTTTGTATTTCTTTGCCAGAAACAAATAAATCTTAATAACTGAGTTGTATACATTCTTTAGTTTTAAAGGTTAAAAAGAACACAGGTATCGGATTGGTATCAGCCGATACTGGCAAACTCTGGTATTGGAATCGGATCGGAAAAGAAAAAGTGGTATCGGTGCATCCCCACAGAATACGACTTGTATTATTAACATTACGAAGAGATCGTAAATACGAGGGAGTTTTACCAATAAGAGTTTTATAAATGAACAGAAACCAATGAGTTTGTCTGCAAGAATGAAGTGAAGACCAATTCAGTAAAGAATACAGGAGGCAATGATGAGTGTTTGTGGATTGCAGCGTGATAAATAACATCCAGTTTATGAAGGAGAGTTTTTGAAGCGGACCTATAAACTACATTACCATAATCCAATATTGGAAATACTGTCCTTTTAACCAAAAGCTGTTTAGAAGAATGGGTAAAAGTTCTGTGAGAGCAAGCAGCCTGCAAACACTTCACTCTGATCTGTGTTCAAGTTTCTACAACCAACACTGCAGATACAGTGCATTTTATTACAGAAAATAAAGAAGTATACAGCTGTACACTACCAGTTAATAACATGTCAATACTAGTCGTACTTTACACTCAGTTATTTTTTGGATTTCACATAGACGCTAAAACAGTTGGTGTGTGTTGTTCTCTGTGCTCGTACACGTACAAATCTGTCACCTCCACATTTTACACACACACTGGTTCAGGTGTTTGGTGTGGACCTGAATACAGGTGGAGTGTTCACATACACCCAAACACATCCAAAATAAAGAGAAAGATTACATTATTTAACCTTATAAACAATTCTTGATCATGATTTGTTTTATATAGATGTGTAAATATCTATCATATGTCATAAACAATGTAAATAAATGATACTAGAAAAAACATTGTACTGTTTACTACAGATGTGACTGTTACTATTTCAACACTTAGTGAACCCTTCTTTCTCCACAGAGTAAATGGGATCATGTCTTTCATGCCCCCAGAACTGAGAAGTGAACGTGGGGTTTTCTTCTCAAATCTGAGCTCCTTCCCTGTTTACAGAGTGACGTCACATCAGCATGACTGCACACAGCATCAGAAATAAACAAAGTCAAACTTCTTACCTTTAAATGAGTCACACTGTACATACACAAGTATTAGCTTTAGATGGATCAATATACAGACATTTGTTTGTTAAATCTAAAACACTGACTATACACATAGCAGGAAATCTAACCCACCTTGTAGGTAAAAATCTAACACAACACTACTGTGTGTTACACTAAAGGATTTGTGTAGATGGGCTCCAGGTGGCTATAAGTGACATGGTAGAATGTAGTGTACCAATGTGTAATATTTTATCAGTACATAATGATGAACAGAGAACAAAACCAGTCTGTTACAACATTGTACAATAAAAATATAGATTCACTACAGCTGCTTATTAATACAAACACAGTCCACAGCTTAAAATCTCCAAAATGCATAGAAAGTTTCGAAGGAAAGAAACCTCATGTCTGTTCAACAGTAACGGTGATAAACCTGACCGACCATCACGTGCAAGCGTCTTTGTGTTCACCGTCTGTTTTTACCACATCCACCAACTTCTGATGCAGTGAACCAGACAAAAAACTGTGTCTATAATTCAACACAACAGATTAACAACAATCACGATCCAAGAACAAGAATGTGATCGGTTAACAATTTGGTGTCTTTGTCGAGATCTGAGTAGAACAAAACAGGACTTTTTAATATCAGCGGTCACGACACTACACTAACCTGTGACACATTATTCATCCTCTCTCTTTTTACCTGCTTGTACACTTGATAAGCAAACAATAAAGAACCCCATCAAAATAAAAGTCTTCATATAAAAAGTCACACTTAAAATCCATACTCTACAAACAGGTCAGTGTTAGAGAAAGAAAATCTTCATCACACATCTGAGTTCGCTGCCTAGCTTGTTTCTAACATAATAAGAAGATAAAGCTAAACATTTTCCCACTTCGTCTGTCCAATGTGTCGAGGTAAAACATGATTATTGATGTTTTATTTACCACAAGCTCAGTCCTTGGTAAAGTTTAGTAGTGCAGACTGAAGGAGACTTGTTTTTCATTCGTATTGGGGCTACATTTCTAAAAAGCATTTATGTTTAATTTTTATTAGAAAGAACAATTGAGGAAAAAAGCCATGACAGAGTGAATCTCCCCACAACACTGTCACACACAACAAAAGATGAGGAACTTCAACATAAAGAGATACTTGAAGGACAGTAGAGTGTTTTAATATTTACTTTTTATATTTTCTATCCATATTGATCCCATTTTGTCAGTCTGATGTTTTTCTCATCTGTGAGAGTTGAGAGTTGAAATGTTACTTTAAAAAACTAAACAGAAAAGAAAAAGTCTTTCACTGGTGTTTAGTTCAGAAATGTCTTTAGTTATTAAATGCATGCAGTTATTTTGTATAGATATTTTTACATAAATTGTAGAGAACACAATGTTTCATGATTCATATATAAAAGCTATAAAATGCCTCATATGATGTTATAAGATTTTGTCCACAGCCAAAAAAGTGAAACAATCTCCTGTAAAAGTACCAGAGGTTTGTGTAAAGATAATTGGAGGAACTATTAACACACATTAATCCAAACAGTGCAGTTCAGTGTTACATTAAAATAATAAACCATGCAGTAATACATTTATAAATAAAAAATACTCACTCAGATTTTCTGGAGGCTTTGACCACTGGCAGCAGCCTCAGAAGACCTTCATGTGATGGATCATATTTCCTCAAATCAAACTCATCCAGCTCCTGTTCTAAGTTCAGTAACACAAACACCAGAGCTGACCACTGAGCAGGAGAGAGTCTGAGAGGACTGTAATAATCTCTATTCAGGTAAGTTTGTACTTCCTGCACTAGAGAGTGATCATTCAGTTCATTCAGACAGTGGAACAGATTGATGGATTTCTCTGAAGATGGATTCTCCCTGATCTTCTCCTTGATGTACTTCACTGTTTCTGGTTTGCTGTGAGATCTGCTTCCTGTCTGTGGCATTAAGTCTCGTAAAAGAGTTTGATTGGACTCCAGTGAGAGACCCAGAAGGAAGCGGAGGAACAGGTCCAGGTGTCCATTCTCACTCTGTAAGGCCTTGTCCAGTGAACTCCTGAGGAGATCAGACATGTTTGGATTTCTGAAGAAATTAAAAAGTCCGGTGCTTTGCTCCACAACCACATTTGTATTTCTTAAAATAAAGCAGAAAAATACGTATAAAGCAGCCAGAAACTCCTGAACACTCAGATGGACGAAGCTGAACACCTTCCCCAGGTGAAGACCAAACTCCTCTCTGAAGATCTGGGTACACACTCCTGAGTACACTGACACTTCTCTGACATCAATGCCACATCCTCTCAGGTCTTCCTCATAGAAGATCAGGTTTCCTTTCTCCAGCTGCTGGAAAGCCAGTTTTCCCAGTGCCATGATACTCTCTCTGGTCTGCTGAGGATCAGGGTCACATTTCTGATGGTACTTTTGGTCCTTGTGTTTGATCTGAAATATCAGGAAGTGTGTGAACATTTGAGTCAGAGTCTTGGGGATCTCTCCACCCTCTGCTTCACCCAACATTCTCTCTAGAACAGTGGCTGAGATCCAGCAGAAGACAGGGATGTGGCACATGATGTAGAGGCTCCTTGAAGACTTCAGGTGTGTGAAGATTTTATTGGCCAGGCTCTGGTCACTGATCCTCTTCCTGAAGTACTCCTCTTTCTGAGAATCACTGAAGCCTCGTACCTCAGTTACCTGGTCTACACACTCAGGAGGGATCTGATTGGCTGCTCCTGGTCTTGTGGTTATCCAGAGGAGAGCAGAGGGAAGCAGATTCCCCTTGATGAGGTTCGTCAGCAGCACATCCACTGAGGCCGACTCTGTCACATCACGCAATATCTCATTCTTCTGGAAATTTAGAGGAAGTCGACACTCATCCAGACCATCAAAGATCAACACCACTTTGTAGGAGTCACAATCTATTGATTCTAGTTTTCTTGTTTCTGGGAAAAAGTGATGAAGAAGGTTCATCAGACTGAGATTTTGCTGCTTCATCAGATTCAGCTCTCTAAAGGGAAGTGGAAACATAAAGAAGACGTCCTGATTTACTTTTCCTTCAGCCCAGTCCAGAATGAACTTCTGCACAGAGACTGTTTTTCCAATTCCAGCAACTCCTTTAGTCAGCACAGTTCTGATGGACTTGTCTTTAAAGAGATCATTACATTTGATGGGTTTCTCCTGTGTTGCTGGTCTCCTGGACGCTGCCTCAATCTGTCTCACCTCATGTTCATTATTGACGTCTCCACTCCAACCCTCTGTGATATAGAGCTCTGTGTATATCTCATTCAGAAGTGTTGAGCTTCCATGCTGTGAGATTCCTTCATTAATTCTTTTAAACTTCTCTCTCAGATTGGACTTTAACTTTGGCTGATACACAGAGGCGAGTTCTAATAAACAAAGTAATATATAATTTAGTAATACATAGTTATAATGCAAAATCGTTCAAACACTGCTATTAATTCCTGAATGATGTTCTAAATATTATTGAAGCTGGACCATGAACAGTTACAACATTATATTTAAATAAAATTTAAAACTAAAAGTTCATATCTAAAACTTTTTAAACTGAACTAAAGTGAACCTGATGGAATAAAGTCATGACTCAGAGCTCTTACTGTTGTGCAGTGTGTTAGCGAGATCTGTGTGGTTCATGTTCTTCAGGACGTGCAGTGTGATCTTCAGCGCTCCGTCTCTGACACTGTGAAGATCCTCCTCATCCTCCACCTCCCTCTCAGTGCATGCTGGGTAATCTGGACTCAGGAGCTTCCTAAACCTCTTCAGCTCATTCTTTATCAGAGTGATGACTTTGTGTTCCAGATCCTGGTTAGAAACGCACAGGAACAGATCTAAATATTATCATGTTACACAGTGAGAGAGGCTTTTATTTTATCAAAAGAAGAAAAGTCTCTTTTTATTATCACAATTAAAACTCATACGACTGATTACCCTTAATGCTGCTGCACATCAAGACATTACATTGGATCACAACACACACATTACACACTTTAAAAACAACACACACACACACCTTGAATATAGAGTCCAGCTGATTTGCGCTGATGTTTGATTTTTGTGGTCTGTGAACAAACAAAACCCATCATGTAATATGGACTGTATGTATTCATAGCTGCACAAATCACACACTCATAAATACACACACAGATATTTAACACTATCCTCTTAACACATTACACTGGTTTCAGGATTTCCTAACTGACACCAACATGTTTAGAAACAAATGTTTGAATAAATGAATAAAACATTTATATTGTCATTAATGTCCCAGGTGTAAATGTTCTTCTGTAGCACCACAGACCCTCCAGCTCAGGGACTGCAGACAGAACTGAACTCTTAAAGCACTTTTCCTCACTGCCAGTCCGAGAGCTGCAGCACTGCACAGTTTAGTGTTTTACTGCTTCAACACCTGATAAAGCTCATGAAGGTCTTCATAATGAGACGAGTGAGTTTGATCAGGTGGAAAACTGCTGTAAAACACATCACTATACTGACCTCACATCAGTAGAACTGTCTCTGTCTCTGAACCGTATTGGAAGTCCCATTGACAGGTCACTCTTCATGGACACACAGCTGGGTTCTGGTGAGTCTGATCTCTTTCCCTCCATCATTCTAGAATTACAACAGAAATATCAGCAATAATTAATACTCTGCTGTCTCAGCACTGTTAAACAATGTGTTCATCATTAAACACCAATAATTCTATCTTTTCAAGTCAGATCCAGTCTGTACACTTATTCAAACAGGAGACAGGTCTCATAAATCAGGAATTATACTGATATCAGGAGTCCCAATCACAGCTAACTGACTCAGCTGGGTCTTAAAGCCTGTAGAGTTCACTGACTCAAAGCTATGCTGCTCTTATACTCCACATTACACAGTCCTTTTTACTCTTCTCTCAGTGAATAATCTGTCTAAATTATTAATGACTGCATTCATTGGACACACTGTTTGTAAAGAATGCACACATACATGAACTGATTTGATTCAAGACTGGCATCATTACATTATGTATAAAATTTTGGTGTCCACTTTTGCCATTTAATAATACCATAACTTTTGGCTTACTGTGTAGTCATATATTATATAATATAAAACAGTCCGTTTTACTCTTCTCTCAGTGAATGATTTGTCTAAACTAGGATGCACCGATCCGATATTTTGAGTGGATCGGGTATCGGTGGTGCGTGACCGATCCAAATCCGATACCCGTGGTCATGGGGGTCGGAACCATTATATGTGGGTGGGACAGGACCCACCCACTTTTTAAGACCAATAATATTGGACCCACCCACTTTTACCATCTCTATATTCTTCGCATATGTCTTTTTTTTTTATTACTTTAATATTTATTATTTAGCGCCACCAGTCGAATCCATTCTGCTTGAGGAATGCCGCAATACATTAAACTTCATTCCGCGTTTTACCTGCAGCATTGACCACGCT